>NC_071262.1:18632801-18717801 GCF_023375685.1 Ictalurus furcatus
GAAGATCACTTTTTTGTAATGTCTTGAATATGGTATTGAAAAGTATTACATTTGAAGTGCCGATACCTCAGTGTGGATGTTCTCCCGATACGAGAGAGAGTTTATAAGAAAGGTCTAAGTCTCCCAAGACAGTTTGTCCTTTTGAAATGTGGCACAAGGACCGCTGCATTCTCCTTATTGGAGAAAATAATCCCATGATTTTGTTTGTCAGACTAGAGCGACCATGACATGGTGACCAGAAGTGTGCCTAAGACTTATTGTGGAGGGTCTTTTTGTCGGTCAAACATGAGTGGAAATGTTGTGAATGAGCTTGGAGTTGAGAGGACCACCCAAGTTGATGAGTTGAAAAGAATGGGGTGTCTTTAGTGGTTGTTACCGGTTGTAGATGGAGAAATACAAGTTGCAGCTTTGCTCCAAATGCAGCATGGTATTCAATACTGTTACTGTGAAATAAGTGCACCACTTTTTTCAGTTTTGTTAAATTAATCTACATTTGAGTTCACAATTTGTGTTGCTCTGTCTGTCATACAAATGATGTATTTGTAAAAACAAAGAAAAAAAGACATACTTTTACAAACATATTTAATAGTAATGGTATGGTACCACTTTTTATTTTCCAATACCGATACTGAAACCTTAAGTATTGGCCACTACAGATACTAGGGTTGCACTGAATGTTTGGCAACCGAAATTATTCGGCCGAAAATAGCAAAAAAAAGCACTTTCGGTGTTCGGCCGAATAAGCGAAAAGGCAGAATAAATTTGATCGAACAATGACGTGTTTGATGACGCAACCAAATAGCCTAGCAACCAGAGTGAGACGCGCGAAGCTTTAATTGCAGCAAACATGTCGGCAGTGTGGAAGCATTTTGGAGTGTCAGAGAAAGATGTAAGAATGGCCGTTAAAGAAGTAGGCATATGTCTAGGACAATTATTCATTTATTGTGGGTCCATCCACTTTTCTGCACTCGTCAATGCACTTTTTAATGCACATTTTTGCTGTAGGCTACAGAGTGTTACATTCTTTCAGCAGTCAGTTATAGGCCTAACATAGGCTATTCAAGGGGGGGCTCAAAGATGACCACATAAAAATATTTTTATTTTACTAATTTATTTATTTAAAGTTATATTGCGCCTTGTTGGTAGCCTATGCCTGCTGGAATGAAAAAAAAAATGTTCAGTGTTAAATAAATATTTTGAAATTTTTGTAATTGATTTTTTTCTTTGAAAAACAAGACAAAATAGTAAAAAGCACATTTTTACTATTTAATTTATGCAATGGTGAAAAAAATGGCAAAATAAATGGAAAAAACGCAAAAAAAAACATGTTCGGTATTCGGTCTTCGGCTTTCGGCCAAGTTTTTCATAATTCTCGGCCGAAGCCGAATATATTCATTTCGGTGCATCCCTAACAGATACCCATCCTATATTGAATATTGTTTTCTTTAAATACTCCTAGGCTTCTAAATGTTTTTTTTTCCTCCAATTGAGGCGCTTTGCACTTAAGCAATTTCACTATCCTTCCGCTGTCTTCAAAATGGGGACGGCGACACCCACAGCAGCCTCGTCCTAAATAAATGGACGAGCCGAATATCATGAAGCGTACATTTTCATGTCAATGATTATCAGCACATTCATATAGCCAACTAAGGATCTGTATATGTTGGAGAATCATAGAGCTACAACGAATCACTTTCCTGTGTCACACCATTATTTTTATTGGCGACTTTTTAGGGCCGTGTCGTAAATTCTATCAGGCAGGTGAGTGCAATCAGCTGGACTGCTTCAGAAATTGTTTAAACGTGAACGTTAGATACTGGTAGGATCTCGGCTGAATTGAAATTGAACTGAACGAAATGAAATTGACCCGAGCCTTGGGGACGTGACTAAAGGTCGACAAGCTGGAGGCGACGTGAGGAAAACATGTGACCGCAGCAGGCTGTAGAGTCTGAGTCTAGAGTAGCTGGAGAAGATTACGGATGAACACCTGATTGGTGTGTGTGTGTGCGCCTGTCTGTCTGTGTGTGTGGGTGGGTGTAATGAATAGGTTGACTGTGATGCCACTAACATGAATTTTTGCTTTTTTTGTTTCAGATTTACAAACACAAGACACTTTATATGGTCAGGTCTAAATAAAATGAAGGTAATCTCTGCGATTAATTTAAAAAAAAATTATTATTTTTTTGCTGCGTTTGAGAAATGGAGTTGAAGGCAAAATGCAGCTTGTCATGTTACAGAGAAACTGGAAGACCTTCAATGTCGTAGAGTCAGATCACACACTTAGGCACTACACATCTTTGTAGTATAAATAGTGTGAGTAGTGTGTTCACACTGAAAATTCCAACAAGAAAAAGTTCACTTCAAGTTACCTGGATGATGCACTTATTCAACCGAAAAAACAAAGTGTGGAATGTTCGACACTTCATGCACTCACTGTTCGCATCTTTGGTAACGTAGCAGAAGAGGGGAGGGGCTACCAGGCGCTGACGCAGGCTCAGATTTGCTCAGAATCATAAAAGGTCATGCTGGGCATAAAAAAGTAACATTGACATAAACAGTATATTGAAGAAATGCATTTTTGTCCATGAAACACATTAAGTGTGTTTGATGTCATTTGCCATTGACTGGGAAATGGCTTGTACTTCCGGTTAATAAAAAGCGTTAGTGTTCCATTTGAGATGATATTACCCTTCTAACATTCATACAATAGACAGTAGAGTACATCGTGCATAGTAGGGTTGTCACGGTACCAAAATTTCAGTAGTCGGTACCAATACCAGTAAAATTCCACGGTACTCTGTACCAATTTCGGTACCAAAGCAAAACACAAAAACATGCTAACTAAACAACACATTAACAAAGTTTAATATCAAGATAAAAATGTATTTTTAAAAATGCCATTCTGTACTTCGAGTAAATCATTATTAAAGCTACTAGAGTTATCCAGACAAGAGTAGAAATGTTTTTCTGACTGACTGATATTAAAGACATAAATGGTGCTAACCACACAACTATTATTTTCCAACACATAAATTTCAGATATATCGCTCATCAAAAATCCTCTTACATGTAAAATTAGTAAACCCCATCATGCCCTCCCATTTATTTTATCCCAATAAAAGTTAAAGGATTAAATGGTTAATGAGGATTCCTGACCATATTGGCGTTAAACATCCGTATGCTAACATTAAATAAGCAAAAATGAGGATGTTTTCTTGCAAAATACACTCCAATTTAACTAATGTACAACATTCATAATGCAACTGTTACCATCATTTTAAACTCACCTGGTTGAACTGCTTGAATTAATACTGCGGTTAAGCAGCGTTCTTCCTGAAAGCACAGTTAATCTATCCGCACATAAATTTTAGGGGCACGGCTTTTACGCACCTAGCGGTAATAGCACCGAAAGCGGAAAACGAGCGTCTGAGAGAAATACATGTATTTCGCCTACTATATAGTAGGTAAGTACATGGTTTCGGATGCAGTCATGGTAACCGGGGGAGCTGCTGCTGCTTTGGCTCTTCTTGTTGCACGGTGCACCCATGAAAAGTTCCCGACTGACTACCTGTCAGACAGCGCGACAGCCTGTCAGATACCGATACTTATGAAAATCTGGTACATAAACTTTTTTTATTTTTAGTACTGACTTGGTACCGAAGTACCGGTACTTTTGACAACCCTAGTGCATATTTTGAAGTGTGTCATTTGGGACACAACTTAGGTGTTTGACTCTTCTGAATCAAACAGTAGCTAATAGAAACACATTTGCATTTTATTTGACTTTTGGATGAAAAGTAGAGACATGGTGCTGAACCTGAGGACGCACTGGGCCGAATACCAAATCCAAAGTAACTGTTTCTTCATGTATTTGGCCAGGGGGACTTTGTACCACTGAATAATTGATAGCAATTTTGCTTTGATCTGTGCTTTTTGGTGAAACTACAATCTCAAAAAAATCTTTTGGACTCTGAAAGGAGTATTTCTCTGACAATTTCTGTCCATTATTTGAACACTTCATAGGCATGCTGTTATTGCCAATATTGTCTATTTTGACACACACACACACACACACACACACACAAAAAGAGATTGGCTGAACAAAGACGGGCATTTATAGAGATTTTATGACTGATTACCACTTGGGGCAAAAAAGAAAAATTGATGTACAGTTGCAATCAGAATGATTCAACCCCCATTGCAAATCAGGTTTTTTTTGAAGCAAAACAAGAGCAATTGAATTGAAACAACGAATGCTTCACAAATTCAACTGAAAATGCAACTGATAATGACTTCTCCGGTCTCAAAATTATTCAACCCCCTGAATAGACTCCTTCACAACAGCACAAATATAAAAACAGGTGTTGTCTCAAGCACACCTGATGCAGCTACCAACGGCTTCGTTAGTTCCACCAGGTGTGCTTGAGCTGGAACACATGAAATACCTGAACTGGCCACTGATCTATTATAAACATGTATGTTGTTATATAGGTGCTCCTGAGTCACATGAGAAGTTTATATAAATAGTTTTCTTTTGATATAGAATGGCTTAGCTAACTTTTTTTCTTCCTCCCTACATTCAGATTTCTTCATTGATGTTTTTACTCAGTGTTTTGGGTGTCAGGCTCGAATTCTGCTTAGTCAGTACTGCATTCATGTTCTGTGCGGTGTCCCACTGATCTACAGCTGTTCCTTCACGACACCTAAAGTGAGTCACAGGGATTAAGGTCGCACACACACACACTTTCCCAAAGCCCTCTAAACTCAGTGTCTCCTGTGTGACCTGCCATGAGCTTATTAAGGTCTAGAGTTTCCCCCATAAGCTCTGCTTCAAATGAGCAACACACAAAGGCTTGTATTACAGTCTTCAATAAGGATTTACCATTAACATGTATAGCTTTGGGATTTAGTTTAGAATATAATGCACAAGTACCTTATTGAAGTTTTCAACTACTTTCTGTTCTGTTTTTTTTCCCCTCTCAAAAAGAAAATGGCCGACTTGCTAACAGTTACAAAGCTTATAGTCGGGATGGCCGTAATATTTCCTTCTCATTAAATTGATCCACTTTATTGGATGTCTACCACTTCATAGCATTTTCCCACATTGGTTCTTTAACGTTTATTTGATATCTCAAAATTATGGATTGCATTATCTCCAACATACTACCTGGCATATTGTCTATATCTGCTGTACATGGTCTTATTTGGGTTTGTCTTCTTGGTGCTTCTTGCCATGTCTAGACAAAGTAGACAATGCCTTGGCCCTCAGCATTGTGTGAGCCCTCCACATCATTAACCTGCATCACCAGAATGAGTAAATAATTGATTATATTCTTATAGGGTATGTTGCTTGTTGATTGTGGTTGCCAGTGGCACTAATTTTAAGCTTGGTTTTCTAGAAATCTGATTGATGTATAAAGAGCAAAGCTGGAGTATCTTCTCCCCTTTCCAAACTACCAAACATTGTTACTAGTGATTGAGCCTCTGATGAGGAAAGCATTATCCATCAAGTTAGTCATTGGTTCTTTTTCATTATAGCATTAGTTTATTGTAGACCTCTTGCTTTTGTCATTTATCAATTAGCTAATGAAAGATGTGCCATAAACCCACTGCTTACCTAACATGATTGTTCTTGACAACTATCTGTTGGAGTTTTTCAAAACTAGTGTCCTCTCTTAAAATGCTTATAGGGCCCTCACTAATATTGGCATCCTTGGTAAATATGAGCAAAGAATGTTGTGAAAAATTCTTTATCGTTTAACCTTTTGATATTTTGTTTATAAAATTCACAAAACTACTCTGCTCTCATAGATGTAAAACAACTGCAAACACAACACAGGTTTATTAAAAATAATCTTTAAATATAGGTGTGCAATAATTATTGGCACCCCTTTGAATTCATATGAGAAAAATATACTTGTATAGTATATTCCCATCAATATTTATTTTGCATTTTTTTAGTACACTTGGGTGACCAGGAACAGGAAATTGTTCAACCATGACTTCCTTTTCCACAGGGGTATAAATAGGTAACACAGGCCAAATTCCCTTAGTCATTCATAACAGTGGGTAATACCAAGGAATAGAGCTGTGATGTGCGGCAAAAGGTTGTTGAGCTTCACAAAATGGGAAGTGGCTATAAGAAAATAGCACAAGCATTGAAAATGCCCATTTCCACCATCAGGGCAATAATTAAGAAGTTCCAGTTAACTGGAAATGTTATGAATCAACCTGGAAATGGACGCGTGTCTATATTATCTCAACGCACTGTGAAGAGGATGGTACGAGGGGCCAAAAAATCTCTGAGAATTGCAGAAGTTAGTTTCATTGGTACATATGTTTATTTGATTGTATGTTTTAATATTGCTGATGATCCTGTATAATTAGGCGTAGGTTTTTTGTTGTTGTTGTGTTTTTTGGGTTTTTTTTTAGGACTTTGGAAGACTTGCTTTGACGGACCCAGGAAAACTTTTCTGCAAAATGTGAAGAATCTTATATAGAGTTATGTTGTATAGAAATGTCTGACTTTTTAAAATCTGAATTATATTGTGATCTTTTATTTTTATTTCTTATTTTTTAATTACCTATTACTTTTATTACTGAATTTTGTTTTATTTATGTCTGAAATACCTGTATTCGCCATGAAATAGCCATTGAAGCTGGTATGGCGATAAACCCAAATACAAACAAACTTTTTTTTTTTCTTCCCTTTTTTTCCTTTTTTAAGGTTTGTATGATTTTCAGTGACTTTGGTAATTTAGAGTTCTTGTATAGGGCTGCCTATAGTCTAGAAACGGCCCTGTGCTATGAACATTACAACTCCCGAACAGTGCTTGGCCTTGTCATTGCCATCTGCAGCTTTTTTTCCCCCTGTAATCCAGTGAACATTGGACCACACAGAGATCAAAACAAAGCTCACACGCCAAGCCTGCTTGCACATCTGTCTTGTGCTAACAAGAATTGGCTTTCATAGAGGCTAAGTGGCTACACGCTATACTGTGTACATGATTAAATATTAATACTGATATTTTCAGGGTGAATACGATCCAGCACTCTTATTCTGCTGACTGTGTGTCTGGTCAGTAGGGATCACACAAGTGCACACGGATAGTGCAGATAGTGTAAGAGGGTCATTCAAGGTCATTTACTAATGAGTTTGTCTAATTAGCTGATTAGTGTGTGTGTTGCGTTAAGGCCTTCCTACCTTTGCTCAGTGTTTTGTGTCACACACTTCAGAATCATAAGATTTGCTTATAAGGGCACAAGGAATGCTCCTTTTCAACCTGTCCAAAATAAGAACTCTTGGAAGACAAACATCTTTTAATTTGCCTTCAAATTGGGACAGACTTTTATATGAGAGTGTGCAAACACTGCTCAAATCTTCTCCTTACTTAGCCAGCCTCCTCGAGAATGGATATTATTTTGAAGTGTCCTCGACATCATGACTTAATGATACTGGAAGTATATTACAGATTATTTTCACAGATTATACCATGTAAAATGTGGCCCTTTGCCATCCTTTTTTTTTTTTCTTCTTTTTGTCTCTCTGTTTCCCTTGTTGTTTTACTATCTTTGAGACAGGAAATTTTTTTTATGTCTAGCTAAGAGAAGTCGACCAAAGATTTTACCGATAACGAAGTTGGGCAGTACCTGCTGATAAGCGATTGATCAACTGATAGTTTTTAAAATTGATACTGAATGTAAACATAAGACTCAAAGTAAAATGTTGTTGAACTTTTATTACAGTCTCACAACTGTCTCTCTGCACTTCTGTTTTCTAGTAGTCCGTATGTCAGTCTGTTTTTCTCTTAAATGCACTGTTATACTGCATTATTGAGACAGTTGTGGGTTTGCCTGATATGGTATCATGTAGTGGTTTAGTAAACAGCTAACATTCGTCAGCTAGCTGTTTTTTTTTTTTTTCTTTCTTTCTTTTTTTTGCAACTTTGATGCCACAAACAACATTTACTTAACACTTACTTAAAAGTCCTATCGGTTTGATTCCACCAGCATCCAACTAGTCAAGACAATGCCTGTTAGTCTGTTTAGCCTTGGCATGTGTTTTGGAGCAGTGGCTTGAGAGGGAATGTTAAATTTTAAGATTTATAATTGTTTACAGATTCCACCAAAATCACTGACATTAATAATTAGAAAGTCCTTATTTTTAACACAAAATAAGAAGAGGACAAAGACCAGCCTATTTTTTTTTTTTTACTGACTCTTGAGTCCAGTACTTGCAAATTTGCCAGGTTAAAGTGATATGAACTTGATTATTAAGCGTGAAATTAAGTTTTACCAGAAGCGAATCGTTTTTCATGTTTCTGTGTCCTTTACTCTTCAAGGGAATTGGGTTTATGTAACCTTTAACACTTATGAATATTTGTTTCCCTTCAGGAATTTCAATCCTTCAAGTGCCTGTCTTTACTCATGTTTTTCTCATACAACCTTCATCCTGAATGTATATTTCTCATCCTTTGCGTATCTTTCTCACTTTCTGATGTTACTAAAGTCTTGTATTTTCTAGCCTTCATTCCTTGTTTGTTTGTTAGTCTCCCCTCCTTCTTTTGCCACTGTCTCTGTTTTTCCTGTCTCTCCTTCTATTACCATTTCTCTACATCTTTGTCTCACAGTATGTCTGTATCTTTCTCTCTTTCCCTCTCTTTCTCTCTGTTTCATGAATTAGCTGTCTTTAATGTGTCCCCTCATGTATTTGGTGTATTTCTCTCCTCCTGCTAATACACTCTGTCTCTTGTTGCATCCTTAAAGAGCCACTGAAAATAGCAGCCGGGGGAAAGTGGGTCACTCGTTGAGGAGGAGCGAGAGACGTGTGTGTGTGTGTGTGTGTGTGTGTGTGTGTGTGTGTGTGTGTTAGTGTGTGTTAGAAGCAGGCCAGAGGTTTGAGGGGTGAATAAGGGCAACGTTGAGATTTTCTCTCTCTCTCTGAAGGCTATTCAGCCAACTTGACGCTGCATAACTCACTAACGTGCATATTTATTAATCTACTCTCCCAAAGGCAGTCTCTCCTTCTGCTGATTTTACAGACTGTGATCTAATAATATTATTGCTCTAGCCCCATTCTCTCACCTAAAGACAAAAAAGAAATAATGAACACAATCCATCTATGTGTGGCCCAAAGACATGCAGGATTATAGTGAAATTGAGCACAAAATGTTTCCTGTTTGACAAAATTGGGTTTAATTTGGTGTGAGGCCAGTCTGTGTCACTGCCTCTCCAAAACACATGGATTTTTAAAAAAAATCCCTTTGAAATAGTAACAAGTCAGTAGCACCAGTGAGTAATTTATCCCTAAATATTTACATTTCTTAGTAATTGAGTATATTACTATATAGTGAAGAAAAGTTAAAACAATTTTTTTTCTTCGCCAATGTCTTATAGTATAAATGTCACATTTCACAATTATATATGTTCAGTTTCACAAAAATACTAACCCTTTTGGAACTAGGACTTAAAAATACAATAAGTTTGACCGATTTTGTTTTAAGACACCATCTTTTATGAAAATTTACACTCCTGTCGTCATGCACTTGCTTCAACATTGGAATTAGGAACTAATAGGAATTTACTTGAGGTGCCACTATTCAAACACTGACATCACTATTCACATATTTATGCATAGCGTCTACCTGAAGTCAGTGAGAATGGTAAATGGTCTGCACTTATATAGCTCTATTATATAATTTTATCCAAAGCGCTTTACACTGTGTCTCATTCACCCATTCACACACACACTCACACACCAATGGTAGCAGAGCTGCCATGCAAGGCGCTAACTTGCCATCCGGAGCAACTTGGGGTTCGGTGTCTTGCCCAAGGACACTTCAGTATGTAGTCATGTGGGCCGGGAATCGAACCACCAACCCTACGATTAGTGGACAACTCACTCTCCCACCTGAGCCACAGCCACCCCGAAGATAAAGAAAACTGGCGTCTAGCAATATTCTGTGCTATGCAAGTTAAAGGTGTGCATCAAAGTCTCAGGAGCAGACGTTTTTACTTTCATGTTGGGAATGAGTATGTGGAACATTCATTTCTATGGTTTCATTCACTGGTGAAGTAAATATAACCTGCAAAAATCTTCACTGACTATCAGATTATAAACGTGCAAGGTGTTTAATGTTTATGTTCATTATTTCTTTATATTACGTCTGTCAAACACAAACGCATGCGCTACTACTGACGTACAGTGGAAAAATTATACATGAGCATGCCACAATCATGAAACATTTCAAATTTTTCCCCGTCTTGTAGTGACAAATCGAATATCTGTTCATGAACTTTTGAGAGCTTAGCGATGTTAGAATAAAAGAAAGAGAATGTACACAAGAAAGAATGTGCCCTCGCCCCACTACACACTTCCCGCACCAAGCGCTTGGGAGAGTTTGCCAAATGACACACAGACACACAAAGTTCAAATGGCAAGATCTCTAATTTATTCAAAGAAAGGCAGAGTATAGATCATGCTTGACACACAACAGAGACAAAGGGTTAACTGTTGATTGATTCTCTAACTTTCCTTTTCACCAGTCTTGCATCACCTGGGAGAAAGGGGTGAGTAGGTTTCTCTGAAGGTAAAGGGAGAGAAGCAGAGACATTACCATGCACACTGTTCAATTTTTCAATCAAGGCTTGCGTATAATCTACAATAACCATGTCCAGGTCTCCTGTAAAAGAAACACCAGGGTTAGCTTTAGTCCACGGGGTTGGAAGTTGTCTACCCATTATGATTTAAAAAGGAGATAACTGAGACTTAGGGCTGCATGATTATGGCCAAAACGATAATCATGATTATTTTGATCAATATTGAGATCACGATTATTTATTATTCATAAATAATTCACTGATTTTAGGGACAGCATATTTTTTATTGCACTTTCACATTTAAATAAACAGACCGCTGCTTTCACATCCATGTTGTGCTACATTCCTGCTAATGTACAAATCTTTGCATCAAATTAGACTGGTCCTTAAAGTGCATCATCTCGTAGAAGCAAAATATAAATAAAATTGTACCAAAAATATAGGATAAGTAAAAATAAAAATGCCATCAACCAAATGAAAATATAACAATATGCAACCAAATGAAAACAATTCAGGCGAATGCAGAAAAGGCAATAACAGTGTATACAGGAGGAGAGACGCAGCCAAATCACCCAATAGAGCGGTGCAGGGATGACATCATTTTGTACCGGAACAGGGAATTTACCATCACACTTGTTCCCTCGACAAAACCCAATAGGATTTTCACATAGGCTTTTGGATTATTGTAAAAAAGTAAAATAAAAAATTAATTAAAAATAAGCTCTGTGGTCAACAAAAGTTTACAATACTACCACGTTTTGTCCATCAAGATAATTTTCACAAATGAACACAACTTTTATGAAGTTTGAATCCTAAATACAATCGGCAGAAATAAAAATCTAACCGTATGCCATAAATGAACTACACCACGGTCACTCGACTTCACCATCACGAAGTTTCCGACAAGTTTTCCAAACTTGATTTAAAACATTTTCCATAATACGGATTTCTCTGTGGAATCTTCATCCACATTTTTGGGGGAATTGTGCACAGCATACCTGAGCCACTTTATCTGCAAATACTTTTCCTTTTCAGCGTGATGACGTTTAATGTCCCTGACAACGTCTGTAGTCCCATTTAGCAACATGTTAACGAACGCCTTTTTCAATACACGTAAAGGCTTTAAAAAAAACTCATGAGTGGGGTATTACTGGTGTATTTTATGTCTTAGAATAAAATGTGAAAATATTTTGCGCTTGTGTTCACCACAGACCTTATTTCAGGCTTTTATCCAAAATCCTATTCAAACAACCCATTGACTCGGGACGATGGAACCAGAAGGGCTAAAATGCTAACTCATTTCCGGGTTTTGACATACAAAATGACGTCATCCCTGCACTGGCCTGAGAGCAGAGTGAGACAACATTTAAACTACATGGCTGCCTCCATAACAATACTTCCATCCACCCATCCATTTTCTGTACCGCTTATACTACACAGAGAACCCCTATCCCAGGGGGCTCTGGGTACACGGCGAGGGATACCCTGGACAGGAGTACCTGGAGGAAACCCCCGAAGCACAGGGAGAACATGCAAACTCTGCACACACAGGGCGGAGGCGGGATTCGAACCCCCAACTTTGTAGGTGCAAAGTTTTGTTAATGATTATAGATTACAGTAAGACCTATGGTGTCCTAAACCACCACATGCATTTATGGAAAAGATTTTGGGTCTACATTTAATTTCTTGGTGAAGTATACCTTTAATTTCACTAACCCTAAAGCCTAAAATTAGCTTGAGTAAACAAAAGGGAATCTTTAGAACACGCGCACACACACACACGCACACACACACGCGCACACACACAGAGGACAAGCCAAAGGGTCTCCTCAAGGTCAGACCTGATCTGTATTCCTCCAGTATAATCATGAGGATATTTGTTCATTGTAAAAGCCTAAAGCCAACACACACACACATACACACACATACACACACACATTTATTGTACTCCAAATGCATTGTGTTTAGGCCATATGGTGTTTGGGCTGAAACCAATGAGATTAACGCGTCTCCTCAGAACTGCTTAGTCATGCTGACTGAAGTGTGTGTGTGTGTGTGTGTGTGTGTGTGTGTGTGTGTGTGTGTATATGAACGAGCAAAAGAGGGCGAGAGAGAGAATAACACTGTTCATTTAATGAGACTTCATTGAAATGACAGAGTTGTGGGATTACCTTCTGCTAGGCGGACATGTGGGATGCTTCAAATTTGTTAAAAAAATAATGACCCTTACAAGACAGCTGTCATTATACCTGGCAAACAACAATTTTGAGACACAATATTCAGCGTGCTTTCGTGTGGAACGGTACATTAGAGTGTGTCTGACGATCTTGTGTTGTGTATATAGAGGTATATTGTGTTCTAGATGATTTTTTTGGTGATTTGTCAATTCACACTTTGTGTTGAGGGTTGAACCTTCCTTTTCCTTTTTCCTGTCCCTCTTCTTCTCTCTCTCCCTCATTCTCTGTTTCTCATCCTCTCTCGCTTAAAATATTCCCAAAAGTGTTGTGTACTTCGACAGCCTCCTCCCAAATGCTGAAACAGAAAATTGAAATGTCCGTGATAACGGCGTTGTACATCATTTTTTATGGTAATGGTATTCAAATATACTGCTATTGAGCAACTGTACTAATAGCAGTGTTGTTTGCTGAGGTGTGTGTGTGTGTGTGTGTGTGTCAGAGGGTCAGTGTGTCCCATAGCAGGTCAGTGAACAATGTGAGTGCCACTAGGCATGTCTGGATGTATGTCTGTTGAGGACATAGCCGTGTGTGTGTGTGTGTGTGTGTGTGTGTGTGTGTGTGTGTGTGTGTGTGTGTATGTGGTGCAGAGCAGAGCAGTGCAGGCTGGCACAGTTTAGATTACGTGTGTGAATGACTCTGTAACACACTTCCCCTCCAGCTCTGTCGCTGATGCCATGCTAGTGTTGATCGTGTGTGTGTGTGTGTGTGTGTGTGTGTGTGTGTGTGTGTGTGTGTGTGGTTTTTCCACATTTTATTCAGGCCTAGCAGAGCCATGTCACTGAGATATGCTTGTTGTAGTCTACACTGACTGAACAAAATGTGTGACAAATATACAATCACCTTTTTTTTTTTTTTTAACTCATTACAGTTCACAATATCATCATCATGTAATAAAAATAATATACTGGAGTTTTAAAAAGTTTTTTTTTTTTTTTTTTTTTTTTTTTTTTAAAGTTACCACTTAAATAATCATGCTTCACAAACACTCAAGGTCGGTGGTTGCTTTCTAATAAGTTGAATGGTATTCTTGGGAATAATTTGTGATTGCTGAATTCCTCCCCTTTTAAAATTAAGTGGGAGGGGCTAATTGGAGGTAAATTGGCATAAGCTTCACCTTGAGATCACTAATCCAGTCACGGAGTTGTTTTTATTTTATTTTATTAACTACTACTGTCTACTATTCAACAGTCTTCAAGTCTGAGCAACCTTGCAAGAGAAACAATTCTGATATTTTTAATGTTCTATTTATTGGCAGTGTTAAAGTAATAAAGTACAAATTAGACGGTTAATGACTGAGCAAACTGGTCAAAAACGCTGCTATAATTCTGACAGATTATATTCTCTTTATTTAAAGTCATTTATACCACAGCACTGTTGAATTGAACAAGATTCTGATTGGTCAGAACATATTAAGGTTTCTATAAAATCAGCATCTCTGACAATTACGGGTTTGCACGATCGTTTCTATAGTAACAGCTTGCACAGGGACTTGTACGGCAAACACAAAATGGTGTTTATTATTCAATAATGAAACGTGAAAAATTGTTGTTATGTTGAAGCTTTCTGTAAGATGTTTATTTCTAAGTGTCAGTAAGGGAAAGTCTTCAGGACTTTAACTTAAAGAGAAAGAAAAAAGACTGGTGAGGAAATGACTATTTATAAAACTTGGGAACATGCAGTTATTGGAAAATAATCAACTTTGGGGTGGTAACAGGAACTCCGCTTTGTGTCGGGGCAAAATAATTAGTTGATGTATTATGTATTCAGGCTTTCTGTGCGTCCGTCAGAGATTCTCGTTAGCGCAAGAACAAGCGCTTGAATATTTGTGAGATTTGTATAGGATTCTCATTATAACTAGCGAATGAACTGATTAGGTTTTGGAATTGATCCAAACAGGTTCAAGTTCACAGCAAGGTCAAATGTCTGAAGTAGTTTTTCTTCAATAGCTTCCTTCATGTTTGAAGTATTTTTAAAGGTATTTCAACTTGGTAACAAAAAGGACTGGAGTTGTTGGAAATAGTTTCTGGTGCAAATGTCCATTAAGATTAAGTATCAGTCATAAAATGTTAAGTGTACTGATACAGGCTTATGGCACGCATTATAAGGTGTCATGTAGTCTATTTAACCGATTTATACATGTGTTTTTGAAATGCATTTCGAGTATGGGATTTATTACCCAGTTTGTGTGCAGAAGGAATAGTTGCACTAAAACCACATTATGTGAACGTTGTATAATTCCTGTATATGACGGTTAACTGTAGAGCAAAATGAGCCGTTCTCACCACGTCTTTATCTGAACCTTCTCCACATCTCAGATTCTTTTTTTTTTACTCTCTTGACTGATATAATAAACTGATATAATGCGAATAAGCAGTGTTCCTCGAGCACTCCCAGTAGTGTAGTCCCAGTAGTACTGAGGCTGAATTAAAAAGCTTTGATTTGTGTCAGTAAGCTAAAAGCTTTCTCAGCATGTGGGTGGGTTTCAGGACACACTGTGGGGATGGAGCATGGTGGTACGGCACTGTGCACGACATCTTATTTCCCCCTAAATGTCTGCGAAAGAACAAGAGTGCATATAAAAGAAAAAAAAATCATTAAGTCCATGTGATCACGAAGGAAAGCTCTCTCTAAGTTAAAGTAAACTGGTGAACCTGCAACGTGATGTGTCATGGCTAAAGATTGTCCCGCATTAATATCTGACTGAACTGAATTGTTTCAGCTGCTGTATAAAGATGAACACACACACACAATATGTCAGGCAGCCGTTCCTGACTTCCTGACCGCTGAGTGACGGAGTGTTGAGGGGTTTGATGTTCCAGGTGACTGTCATCAGCATGTTGCAGGCTCACTACGCTACTGGAACAAAACCTGACACATTTGAACACCTGTTGCGCAGTTGACACACTTAATCTACTCCAGTACGTCACTCATGCGCCTGCCAGTAAGATGAGACATTTAAAACAGGCACGTTAACCTGGTCCAGTCGAAAAACTTGCCGTTAACTGCAATTTCTGAGAATTCCTTGAAAACATGGGCTGCTCTTTTTCAACAAACTTGTCAGTTTTGTGCTTTCTGATTTGATTGCCTGTGCCGACTGAGAGAAGGTTTGGTGCGATTATTGGCCATGTTATTGACTGTGAGCTCAGCGGCGTCCTGTTAATGTAATGAAACAATCCTCAAAGGAGCAGCTTGGCTAGAAATAAAATGTACAGGCACCTGAGTGGTGCAACAGAAACACATTCACTCTATTGTCAGGAGTTTGAGTTTTGATGATGCCACAGCCAGGAGTCCAAGAGAGCGTAATTGACCCTGCTCTCTGGGTGGGAGGGATGGGTACTCTCTCCCTTGTCAGACAGTGCGTGGGCATCTGTGAGCTCATGTATGTGGAAGTTTGCACTTGTTCAGCTGTCCTGTGACGCAGCATGAGTAGCAGCTCCAAAAGATGTGACTGCTGGCTTCACGTTTTCTGGAGGAAATACACGTTAAGCCTAGTTCACACTACGCCAACAGACGCTTTTGCCAGGTTTTGTCAGATCAGTGCGTTAACCCTGTCGGTGTCTCTTGCCGTTGGTCAGCGTTTGTTTTCACCGACTGAATGTTCAATCGCCGTTTGTCGGTCATGGAATGTCTGAGCAGTGTGGTATGATTTTCCAACAAACTCTGACGTAATCTGATCTGGGCATGAACAGGTCAGAGACTTGAGGGCAAAACTGTTTGTGGCAACTGCAGTCGTAAAGCTATCATAGCAATTGTAATCCTAAGCCATCTTTGATAAGCCATCCATGATTAAGCAAAAATCACTTTGTGCAAAATTGATCACTCTACAAAAGCATCCGTCTCAGGTAGAGGGTGTGTTCTCCAGGTTCAAAAACATGCCAGTAGGTGGATTGACTGCTCTAAATTGCTGTTAGTTGTGAATGAGTGTATGAATGTGTTGTATGAATGCGTATGATGCCATGCGATGGACTTGATGTCTAATCCATGGTGTATGGATCCAATTCATAGCCTCACTCCCTGGACTGGCTCCAGAATAGGCTCAAGATGAGTGAATAAAACTGTTCATGTATTACAGCATTTATATGCAAAATACTAAACTAGTAGCTGTATGCTTTCCTTGTTTGTTAGGAGAATTAGCCTTGCTGCAGGCATAAACTGAAAAACACTATTGTGCTCTGACTGAAGTGGAAAATTGTGTGCGTGTGTTACTTTTAACATGGACCAGAGTTTGGGTTCTGATTGGCTGTGCAGTTTGATTGACAGCATGCCCTGTCTATTGATTGGCTCTTACGCACTCCTCTCTGTGTCTTTCAGGTTTCAAGTGTCCTGTTTGCTCCAAGTCAGTGGCGTCCAATGAAATGGAGGTTCACTTCATCATGTGTCTAAGTAAGCCCCGCCTCTCATACAACGGTAAGCCACGCCTCTCAATGCAGCACACATCCTGTACACTCGTCCCACACTGCCACTCTGTTCATCCATCGTTCTATTTTAGTCCTTTGTTAATGATGTCTCTTTTTTCCGTCTCTTACGTGACTCATCAATAAGCGTCTGTAAACTCTGAATGACCCCCAGTCTTCGTCCCCACTGTCCCTGTCTCTCTGTTTCTCTCTCTTTAGTTCATTCACAGCATTTCTTCTGTGCATGTGCTGATGTAATAATATCAGATTATGATGATTGTCTTAATATTTTACTATGCTGTACGATATAAGATTTTGTGAGTTCTGTGTACAGTTTGATTTTTAGAAATCTTGCATGATTAACAGAATTATAGGATTGCCTTTTCCAAAAAGGACTTCTTCCAACTGGTCCAAAGGAAACAACCTTAGAAGACAGAATGGGATAATGTCATTATGGAAACATAAAAGTTTCCTAAAAATAAGCCCACACAGGCAGCCTTGTCTACACAGAGCCATGATAATATCTGAAACCCATGTTGATATCATTGTGTTGAATTATCTTCATCAGGTGTGGACAAATGATAAATACATTATCTATTCCACCAATAAGTCAATAAGTCACTGGCCAGCGGTTGGGCTATGAACCGTCCTCACGTCACAAAAGATATTCAAGTCTGTCAAGTGTCTTTATTCTCAGTCAGTATGTTTAACCGTGTAATGACTGTTACTTACAGCAGGGGAGTTTACCTACAGAGCAGCTTTGATTTGCTTGCTCATCCGTGCACTGTTATTAATTAAAAATGACCAGATTATTCAAATCATTCTACCATCGTTCTGCCTCGGCAGTGTGTATCGTGTAGCAGGCGGTGAGATTCAAAACAAGTAGTGCGGTATGTGAAGAGAGTTGCATGTGAACATATATGCTATATAAAAATCCGTAGTTTTGCAAATCTCTGCTGATACAGCATATAATTATTATTGGCACTTCCCTATTTCCTTGTTTCTGTCTCTTCTTCCTCTCTCTGTGCGCCATTTTCCCGTTAGCCTCTCTCTCTCTCTCTCTCTCTCTCCCCCTCTCTCTCCATTTAATATTTTCTCTGGTATTTGTGGTGCATAATGGTGTGGTATTAAAAACCCTACTGTGGTTTAAAAAAATCTGCATAAGTGGCGGTGATGGTTTTTTTGGGTTTTTTTCCCCTCCATATTGATTTTGATGCCAGTAACTTCATTTCTGAATTACCTGCATATTGACTGATCTCCGTTACATTATGTGTATATTGGCTGGAGCAGACGTAAAGCCTGAGAGCAAGCATGCCAAGAAATGGTTTTGGGTCAGATGGGACCACAGGCAACGCATTTGAGGTTGAGGATGTTTGTGAATCAAGTTCATTCGTGTAAGCTTTAGTTACAGATGTTGGTCAGGGACGAATTACTGATCGGAACTACTGGGCACCGGGGTCCTGGCCACTTGGAGGGCCTCAGCTAGCATAGATGTAAAGTTCATGATTAGACTAGTACACTGTCACACACACTATACAAAGGACACGAGTCAATTGATGGTAAAATCAGTAAAATTACAGAATCTGAAATAAATTCTGAAATGTTATTGGTGTGTGGTTCTGAATTTGTAACTAATGAGTGGTCAGTTGGTGGACTGTTTTTAATTGGAGCTAGATAAGCAGATATGGATAACCGTAAATCCACACCAAGTGTGTAAATGATTTTAAAATGAGAAACAAGCCCAAATGGGTCTGATTAAAAACCGAACTCAGAACTAAAATGGTGCTGAAGATGACTCTGCATGTGCTCACTGCTGGACAATGAGTCTGAGCGTGTTCAAGAGCTCGACTTTGTCGAGTTGTTAAAGGAGTTTGTGAGCTGAAAAGCAAGAAAGGAGCCAAGCAAAGGGAAAACTGCCTTCTGTGCATCAACTAAACTAGTCAAAGGCTCATTAAGGATGGGTAATATAATAATGTACACCGATCAGCCATAACATTAAAACCACTGACTGGTGACGTGCATAACATTCTCGTTACAGTGGCACCTGTTAAGGGGTGGGATATCTTAGGGAGTGAACAGTCAGTTCTCAAAGTTGATGTGTTAGAAGCAGGAAAAATGGGCGAGTGTAAGGATCTGAGCGATTTTGACAAGGGCCAAATTGTGATGGCTAGACGACTGGGTCAGAGCATCTCCAAAGTGGCAAGTCTTGTGGGATGTTCCCAATATGCAGTGGTTAGTACCTACCAAAAGTGGACCAAGGAAGGACAGCCAGTGAACCGGCGACAGGGTCATGGGAACCCATGGTGAAGGCTAAACGTTTGGTCCAATCCCACAGAAGAGCTACTGTAGTTCCCATGCTGAACCCTGTCCACCGCTGAAAGTACCTACATTGGGCACATCAGAACTGGACCTTGGAGCAATGGAAGAAGGTGGCCTGGTCTGATGTTATCTTTACATTGTGTGGACGGCCAGGTGCATGTGCATTGCTTACCTGGGGAAGAGATGGCACCAGGATGCACTATGGGAAGAAGGCAAGCTGGCGGAGATGGTATGATGCTCTGGGAAATGTTCTGCTGGGAAACCTTGTGTCCCGGCATTCATGTGGATATTACTGACACGTACCACCTATCTAAACATTGTTTCCAACCAAGTACACCCCTTTATGGCAACGGTATTCCCTAATGGCAGTGGGCTCTTTCAGCAGTATAATGCTTCCTGCCACACTACAAAAATTGTTCAGGAATGGTTTGAGGAACATGACAAGAATTTAAATCTATAGCTGTCTTCAAAAAGTAAGCTCAGGTGTGGTCCAGGTGGAACATTTTGCACCAGTGATTGATCACCAGAGAGCGGGTCATCTTCAGCACATAGTTTAGGAAAATGAACAAGGTGAAGATGCACCTGAGAAAGTTACAGCTCATGCTAGTAAACTCAGCTTAGTATGGCTAAATCTGATGACCAAGCAGAATGGCTAAATTTATTGTGTGATTCACAAGGTAAGATACTTTCAAGCTTTAGATGGATGTTTATTATTTTAGGCAGCGTCTTCTGCTCTTGAGATAAAGTCTGTACCATTTAGAACACTGCGCAAGGACAGCTGTCCTGTAAGGACAAATCACGCTGCTCACTTTCTTGGAGAAAGTGCTAAAAAACATGGCAGACTGAGTGTAGAGCTTCCAGGATTCATTTTCTGTGTGTGTGTATAGTATTTAACACCGCAGGCTTTATTGATGATGTTGATGGAATGAAGCAGGTCTTAACACGATGTGTATTTGAGGCCTCTGCTCTGTTTCAGTCAGCTCTAACACACACACACACACACACACACACACACACACACACAAACTCCAGTAAATTCTCACTTCTTCTTTTATGCTGCTGTGGAAAGGAAGAAGTTTAAAAGGTAAACTGAGCAGTGAGACCCCGCCACGTTCATTAACATCACACAGCTTTTCCAACGCAGCAAGTTGGAGATGACACCTGATGAAATGTCCTGATATCAGAGAATTACTGAGGTGAAGTGAAGTCTGTTATTTTCAGGTATCAGGGTGTATTCTCACTTTCACCACTCTTACTGACGACTGATTAAATATGGAGGCGTTGTGTGTTTAGCTTCCTTATGACTGGAGGATCGCTATGTCAATAACTTTACTGTTTACATAGGCACACATCTGTAGTCGACTATTCTGCAGCTGTTGCAGTGGCCACATCTTAAAGGCTCGTTTTGTTTTCATTGACACTTTAAATTAAAACGAGTCCGAGCACTAGACCCATGACCATATGCATAATGTCTCTCTATATAAACACCACAAATAACATTCCATGTTAGTGACCTCAGTAAAGAACCGTATATAGGCCTCTCCTAAACTGTTATTTCTGCTTGATGTCATGATTACAAAGTATGTATGAGGGAGGTTTATTTAAAATGAATTTAGAACTGCTTACATTTTTTACTTACAATAGATGAGTCCAGACTCTTTAATGGATCTACATGACTCTCTCTCTCTCTCTCTCTCTCTCTCTCACTCTCTCTCTCTTTCTCCTTTACTTGAATTTCTCCCCCTCTGTTTCTTTTTCTCTGTGTCTGTCACCTCTCTGTTGTTTTCTTTCCATCTCTCTTTCTATATTTCTGTCTGTCGTTCTCTATCTCTCCATCTGTTTGCCTATTTTCTAGTTTCCCTTCTCACTCTATTAGCTAAATGTAAATTCTGTTTTAAGAGATCGTGCACTGGTCAGCTTACCTGGGATTTTCAGAACGCACACACTCACATACGCACACGCTTACACACACACATACGCGCACACACATACACACAGGGATTAGTTTCTGTGTGACTCGAACACTCCTGGGATTAAAAATGTAACCTAAACAATTACTCTTGTAAAACTTAATGTTGTAGCTGCACTCGACATGTCAGGAGTGTGTGACATCAAATCAACAGTGTATAAAAACATGCACACCTACTGATTAGGAGGAAGTTTGTCAGGATAGGACTGCTGCTTACCAGTCAATTCTTCATTACACACTTCCTAACACACTCGCATCCAGGAAAGGAAACAGAGGCCAACAGGGGACTGAAACTCTCTCTCTCTCTCTCTCTCTCTCTCTCACACACACACACACACACACACACACACACACACACACACACACACACACACACTGTCTTTCTACAGCCTGATACACAGCTAAATCACAGGCTCCAAGCTAGCAAGCTCAGGCCAGTGTGCGAGATGAAACCATAGTTATAGGTTCCAAATGCCATAGCCCGGGCAGACTTCCCTGTGTTCCAGTGTTTTCTCTCCCTCCTGTGGGTGTGTGTGTGTGTGTGTGTGTGTGTGTGTCGGTGTAGCACTCCAGTTCATGCCCAGCCTGATTGAAGATTGATGTCACCTGGTTCTCATCTACTCATCCAATCTGCAGCATTTATAAACCCTTCTTTTTCAGCCACTCATCGCCAGATTGTTTCCGGCTTCAGTTACACTTCTGGCCTTCCTCGCTTTTGTTTCCCGTCATGTCCAGTGTTTCCTTTGTTGAGTGTCCCTGTGCTTATCCTGTCTGTTTCTCCTCGTGTTCCAGGTTCACTGCTCACGCTGCCTGTCTGCTCACTCTCTGCACACTTCCTGCTACGCTCAGCCCCGCTATCCGTTCCTTCGTGGCGTGTTGGCTGTGCGCTCGTCTCTCACACAGCGGATGCGAATTTGAATCCCGACCCTGACTATTCATTATCATATTCCTTTCCCATTTACCCCAGTTTCCACTACCCTTCAATAAATCCTGCTAACTTTCAGTCGTGTGTGTGTATTCTGCATTTGGTTCCCCTCTCTGTGTTCCGCATAACAGAACAATCTGGCTAACATGGACCCATCAGAGCCAGCTCCCCTGCAGTCAGCCCTGTCTCATCAGGGAACCCTCCTGGATCAACATGAACTACAGCTTCGTGCACTTCAGGCCATGATGGACCAGCTTGGGCTCCTCACCCAGCAACTAAACAGCATCCTTCCCCAACTGGCCCAGACACCCTGTGGCCCCCATCCCAGTCAGTCTGCCCTGGTGGTCCAATCTGCTGCCTCTCCCAGTCTACCATAAGGGGAAACAATCCAGGGGAAGGAGGCCGCCAGACACTGTCCCTCCGCCAGGGGTCCCTTCAGTGTGGCAGAGTACTCTGTGGAGTTTCAGGTCCTGGCTGCTGAGTCAGGCTGGAATGAAGAGGCGCTCCATGGAGTGTTTGTGAACAGACTCAGCAAGTGGATGAAGGATGAACTAGCCCTGAAGGTCGAGCCAGACTCCCTCGACCAACTAATCGCCCTGGCTATCATGTTAGATAACCGCATGCGGGAACAGCACAAAGAGAGAGCCAGCCAACCCCAGGCACTTTTCACCTCCAGTTCTCTTCTGCATTCATGTGCCAGTCTTGCCCCTGAGCCTCATCCCCATCCCAGAATTATGTCACCTAACTCCAAGTCACCCTGGGAAGAACCCATGCAGCTGGGTTGGACCCGGCTTACTCCTGCTGAGCGGAGTAGACGGGCCCATGCTTCTGTTATGCCTGGCTAACTGCTCCTTGCATTTAAGGGGGGGTTCACCAGTAGAACGGGGGCTACTGGTGAGCCAAACAGCTGCTACTCCTGACCCCCATCCTGCTTTCAGATTTTTATTCCTGCCACCCTGTGCTACAACCAGCTGTCCGTTCCCCTCCTCGCACTTATCGACTCAGGTGCCCGAAGATAACTTCCTGGATAAGGAGTTGGCGTCACACTCCGGCCTACCCATTGAGTCCCTGGATCCTCGTATTACTGTCAACGCCCTGGATGGGAAATTCCTGGCCCTGGTTCCTCAACTCTGCCTTTGAGCTGCTGCATGGGGCCACTATTTTCACAAAGTTGGACCTGTGGAACGCATACCACCTGGTCAGGATCAGAGCAGGGGACAAGTGGAAGACTGCATTCAACACCCCTCTAGGCCACTTCGAATACCTGGTCATGCCTTTCGGCCTCACCAATGCCCCAGCTGTGTTTCAAGCTCTCGTCAACTACGTATTCCAGGACTTCCTTAATCGCTTTGTGTTTGTTTATTTGTATAATATTCTCCCGTGTGTTCACTGAGCACACTCTCAATATCCATCGTCCTGCAGCAGCTTCTGGAGAACCGCTTGTTTGTCAAAGCTGAAAAGTGAGTTTCATGTTCCCACAGTCACATTCCTGGGGTACATCATTGAGAGCATGCGAGTTAAGGCTGAACCTGAGAAGATCTGGGCTGATCCAGGTAATGGTCCTCCTGGTTGTCTGTTTGTCCCTGACTCTGTACCTTCTCAGGTCCTCCAGTGGGGTTTGAGTTTGCCTGAGTTTGCCTGCCACCCCGGCTCCAATCGCACCCTAGGCCTGCTAAAGCGGCGTTTCTGGTGGCCAACCATGGAAGCAGACACCCGGGCCTTCATCAATTCCTGTACTGTGTGCACTAGGAACAAAGCCTCACACCATCCACCGGCTGGCCTGCCGCAACCCTTGCCTGTTCCCAGCTGCACCAGGTTACATATTGCCTTAGACTTCGTCACTGGTCTAACTTCCTCGCAAGATAAACCCACCATCCTGACCATTATAGATCGTTTTTCTAAGGCAGTACACTTTATTGCTTTCCCCAAGCTCCCCACAGCCCATGAGACTGCAGACCTTGTGACTACTCACTTCTTCTGGCTACATCGTCTCCCCCAGGGCATAGTGTCTGACCGCAGACCCCAGTTCGTTTCCCAGGTATGGAAGGCTTTCTGTAATACTCTAGGGGACACTGTGAGTCTCTCTTCGGGTTTTCATCCCCAGACGAATGGCCAAGCAGAGCGGGCTAATCAGGGATTGGAAGCAGCGCTGCGATGTGTCACCACCAACAACCCCTCCACCTGGAGCTCTCAGATTCCCTGGATTGAGTATGCCTGCAACTCTCTGTCCAGTACTGCCACTGGTGTGTCCCCTTTTATGTGTTCCTTGGGTTATGAGCCACCCCAATTCCCCACCCAGTAGGGCGATATTGCCATTCCATCAGTGCAGGTCCACATCAGGCGTTGTAGCAAGATATGGAAGGAGGCCTGTTCTGCCCTGCTCCGCTCTGGTGACTGTAACCAGCACCTGGCTGACTGTTGTTGTACTCCCGCACCCAGCTACCAGCCAGGCCAAAAGATTTGGCTCTCATCTAAAGACATTCCCCTCAAGGACAGTTCCAATAAACTCGCCCCTCGTTATCTAGGCACATTTACCATTGAGAATGTCATTAATCCCTCTCTTGCCATCTCTCTCTCTCTCCAATTATGTATGTATAACTCTCTACCTTACATCATCTCTCTCTCTCTCTCTCTCTCTCTCTCTCTCTCGCGCTCTGTTATTGTTATAACTGGATACTAAAACATTATTTGGTTTGAACAGATAATAAATACAGATGAATCAGTAGGTGGTGTAGTGTGGATTTTTTTTTTTCTTTTCGTGTGTGTTTTTTTAGGAGGCATGCCAGAAAGCTTCAGAATAAGTGCATGCATCAGGATCCTACCAGACAAAACTAAAACAAGTTATGCAAGTGTCAGGTTTTTACTCTAATGTGGAACTTCGAGAATGGCTTGCTGAAGCACATGAGGATGGTTGCCAGGTTTCTGGAAATTCCCACTACCACTACAACTCAAAATCCACATTTCTATCCAGACAGCAGAAAAGGTATCTGCTTGCGTTGAGATTCTGCAGTATGGAAGCAGTGGACACTGCGCTATCCCATAAGTCAATGGGACTTGCGCTGATGGGAATAGCTGTCAGAATAAAAAATGGCAGAAGGCAGCACGTTGGCGCTTTTTAAGTTGTAGGTCAAATGACAATGCCAATATGGCGGAGGTAGTAGGTCCGGCTTGTATTTGTACTACAGACATATATTGCTCAGTGCATATCGTATCATCGGCTGAGCAGTTAATTGTGGTAAACATTTCTGATTTGCAATGAATGGACAAACAGATTCAGTTTTAGCCCAAATTAAAGCCTTACTGCCTTATGAGCTCCAAAATAAAACCATATTTCTGTATAAACCAAAGGACTATGCACTCACACAGTATATTGAGCTGCTGGTCAGTTGTTACATATATTATGGATAAGTAAATCCGGCAAAATATTATTAGTTGGCTATTGTTGTCAAATGTAGCCTAAATAACAGGTTGTTCATTTGGGAAAGGCATTGTTGCTTCGAAGTATAGTTAACTTTGTCACTCAGTCACATTAGACAGAAGATAGAAAGCTTTCCAGAAATGTCAACAGTTGAATACAATTATAATACACTTATGTACTGCAAATTGCTATATATATATATATATATATATATATATATATATATATATATATATATATATATATATATATATATATATATATATAATTATAATTTGTAAATGAAAATGTCTTCTGTTTTCAGTTTCTAGTAATTTAGGTTGTAGGGTTAAAAAAAATAGTAATAATAATATCAGGTATAGACTGCACAGTTCTGGTTTTAAACTGAATTGGGGAAAAGGTGTGTGTATGTATGTATGTATGTATGTATGTAATGTTTATTTATGTATATAATATATACCTATATATGCACACATACACAAATAGAAACATTAGCAGGCAGTGAATGTAGTGGCTAATTGCAAACTTGTACACTAGTACACATCTACATGTGTGTTTTAGTTAGAAAAGTTTTATATTTTATCGGTCTGGTAGTCCTACAAACAGTGACAACACCCGAGACAAGTTTTATGATAAATCCAACTTTTTCTGATCATATCATACATTGACGTGCGCTAAAATTACTGAAAGAACTGAGTTTCACTTTGTAGTGTATTTTTGTGGGTTTGATAGGTTTTGAAAGTAACATGAAAGTAAAGTAATTAGTAATCTGATTCCTTTTTTTTTTTTTTTTTACATGCAGTAGTCAGTAATGTAATCAGATAACAATTTTAAAGTAGTAATTAGTAATCTGTAGTGGATTACTTTTTTGAATAATTTACCCAACACTGATGCACTTCCAGTTATCTTGTAATTTAGTACACAACCAAACATGTATCTAAGTACTTGTCAGGGCCTTTTATATAGTTTTTAATCTGTTTCCGAATTTTTTGTGCATTATTCATAACAAATTGATCATCATATAGAGATGCATTTATTTTTCGGGAGCTGTTAAGATGGGTCGGGAGAGCTGTCTTGTTGCAGAAGAGTTGTTCCATCCTAAGCCAAGAAGGATCCCTACGCACCTCAGACTCCTTTTTCCACCATGAAAAAACATTAAGGTTTGCTGCCCAGTAATAATACTTAAACTGTGGTAAGCAAAACCCGCCCTCTCTTTCACTTTTACACAAGTGCTTCTTAGATATTTGCACATTCTTTTAATCCCACAAAAATGCCACAATTGCTCCATCTAATTGTTTAAATAGGCTTTGTGGTATAAAACGGGGAATTGCCCGAAATTCACCTGGATTTTTTTGTTTTTTATCATTTTTTTAAAAATAAAGTTTAAAAGTTTAAGAACTGGGATTGATATTGATTGTAACCGGCATTAGCTCACTTTTCTCCCAGTTAATTGTAAATCCGGAAAAGGATCCAAATTCTTTTATCAAGGACAGTTCATTAGTGATGGACTTGAGGGTTGGAAATGTACAATAGTATGTCATGGTATAAATATTTTGAGCACTAAACAGATACAGACAATGGCGTTGATAGACATCCCTTCTGTATTTCTGTCTTTGCCTTAATCCTGTACCTTAAGAGCTCTCTCACTCACGAACACACACACTGTCTTGACTTCTAGCTGTCCTTTTCTACTTTGAGTGCCCTCTCTCCCACTCTCTCTCTCTCACTCTGTCTCTCTCCCTCACCCTATATCTATCTTTCTCACCCTCCAACTTTGTCCCATAATTCTATAACCTCAAGTGCCCCCCTCCTTTTCTCTCTCTTGCTCGCTTTCTCTCTATCTCTTTAATAAAGTGTGTAAAGACAGCATACTGTACCACTGACCTCAGAGGATAAAAGTAGTGCAGATGAGATTCTGCCAATTTATGGAATGTGTGTGTATGTGTGTGGAACAATTCAGAAGGTTGCGCTGATAGCATTTACAGTTAGCTAGTGACTTAACTTCCAAATATAGAATTCCTCTAGACTGCATTAGCTGTTAGACTAATTCTAAACTGGTCTGTCACACACACACACACACATGCATGCACAGCCGCACAGGTGTTTCCAAGGGAAGTGGCAAGTCTTTATAAAGAGAACGTGTGGGTCGTTGTTCTTGTATGTTTCCTGGCTTTGCAAAAAACATGTTTACCAGTTGTGATGGAGATAACATTGTGTCTGTGTGTGTGTGTGTATGTGTGTGTATGTATATGTGTGTGCGTGTGTGTTCGCCTGTCCTCAGATATCAGCTTAAATCAAAAGAACTGCAGGTTTCAACATGCGTCTGAGGACATGTACTCGTCCTCTTCGCCACATGGTTGACTATGAAGATACAGGATTGTTCTCCACACCGCCCCCTGCTGTCAGCACAGTCTCAGCTTAGCTCTCTCTCTCACACACATACACTGCGTTTCAGCCGATAATGGTGATCATGATGAAATTAAGTGATCGGGATGTGTGTAATTAAAGGGCAGAGGGTGGTGCAGTAACCTTCTGCTAACCTTTTTCCACTGGTCACTGATATGGTCAGCTGTGTATGGTTTCAGTTGGGAAAAAGGCCTCAGGGTTGCGGGCGTGTGACATTGATCTAATTTGGCCTTTTGCAGTAATGTACATGACTCTTTATCCCAGATTGCAGCCTGCAGGAACTTATTCAGTAGTGCAGTCTCTCTGATCCGTCAGGACGAGGTGAAGAATAATGTTGTATCTTACACAGACACATGTTCGGGAAACCGTTAATAAACTGATAAGGTGCTCATTTTATTTCACAACCTGCATGTAACAAAGAGTTTTGTGTGTGTGTGTGTGTGTGTGTGTGTGTGTGTGTGTGTGTGTGTGTGTAGATGACGTGCTGGCAAGAGACGCAGGCGAGTGTGTGATCTGTCTGGAGGAGCTGCAACAGGGAGACACCATCGCTAGACTTCCGTGCCTCTGCATCTATCACAAAAGGTAAACACAAGCATGATAATGCTTGTACTAATCCCTGTACTTTTTCTCCTCTCCAGTTGTGTGAATTTGTTATTCTCCTCCAGATAACTTATTCATTCTTTTGTAGTGGCATTTCTATCTAGCCAAATTTACTTCAGGTACTGTTACTGACTGTAGCACTGTATTGTTTGCTCCTTCCCCTCAATAAGTAGAAAGGGATTATTATAGGATCTATTACATGACTGGCCAGGTATTATTACAGCGGTGACCCTGACATGTTGCTGGCTTCATATACCTGAACTATAAGATTCATACAATTCACCAAATTCTAATATTTGGTTGCATATCCCTTGTTTGCAATAACTGCATCAAGCCTGCGACTCACTGACATCACCAAATTGTTGGTATCTTCTTTTGTGATACCTTTTCAGGCTTTTACCGCAGCCTCGTTTAGTTGTTGATTGTTTCAGTGGGTTTCACACTTCAGTCTCCTCGTCAGGAGGTGAAATACTGCTCCACTGGGTTAAGGTCTCATGATTAACTTGAGTTAAAATAAAAGTCTGAAATTTCTTTACTAATTCCCATCTGGCTTTCTGATTCTTATTGCTGATGAGTGGTTTGCATCTTGTGTTATAGCCTCTGTGTTTCTGTTCTCGACATCTTCTTCGAACAGTGGATTGTGATACCTTCACCTCTGCTCTGTGGAGGTTGTTGGTGATGTCACTGACTGTTGTTTTTGGGTTTTTCTTCACAGCTCTCAAAATGTTTGTCATCAGCTGTTGTCGATTTCCTTGGCTGACCCATTCAGTGTTGTTACTCAGTACACCAATGGTTTCTTTCTTCTTCAGGACATTGCAAATTTTTGTATTGACTATGCCCAATGTTTGTGCAATGCATCTGATAGATTTTCCTTCTTTTCTCAGCTTTAAAATGGCTTGCTTTTCTCCCATAGACAGCTCTCTGATCTTCATGTTGGCTTATCCTTTTTAAACAACAAATGCAGTTTCACAGGTGAACCGAGAGTAGACATTCAGAGCTATTTATTGTTTGTTTAATCAATTAAACAGGACACACCTGGGTCAAAGAAACACCTGTCAATCACATGTTCCATTATTCTTGCTCACCTACAGATTGAGTGGTCTGATACAAAATGTGCTTATGTTCTATGTCATTTAACACATCTACATATACATACCAGGAAATAAAAGCTGAAAATTCTAAACTCTCTTTTCATGTACATCGTTTGATCTCAAACCCAAATGTCTTCAGTCTACAGCAAAAACAAATGAATTAGCCTTGCCGTTCCAGTAGTTTAGGAGGGGACTGTATATTGATTTCGCAGAGGCCTGACCAGTGATCCTGAGAACCTGGGAATCTCGCAGAACTTTTCAAACGTGACTCAAATTCAGACCCGATGATCCTCTAGTGGCATTAGTGTGTGTACCTCTGATACGAGTGTATCAGGTGGAGTAGACGTGCTTGGTTGAGAAATAGTCCACGAACCAAAAATCTCCAAGTAGCAGTGCTGTGGTCAGGAACAGATGCTGGTAAAGGGCAGAAAAGAATTAACACACATTGTGCAGTGAAAAAGATAGATACTATTGTCTAACCTTACCCTATTATTTTCTTCTTCTTCTTCTTCTTCTTGTTTCTCCTCTTTTGTTGTTGTTGTTGATAAAATAAAGGAGTACTAAGCATATTTAAATCATGTTTAAAAAAGGGGAGTATGTGTTTATTTCCAATATTAACCAACATATCGTGTGTGTATGTCTAGCTGTATAGACACATGGTTTGAGATCAACCGCTCCTGCCCAGAGCATCCTTCTGACTGACCTCCATTCCCTCATACTACTGCTGAGAAAGGTGAGATTTTTCAGGAACACTCCTAGATGAGTACATTACACATCATTTACAGGTGAGGTCATTCTGCCATGCAGAATCTGCTAAATGTTTTTTTTTTTTTTTTTTTATTAAATAAGATTTTGTTTTTTTATTTAGTACTGCCCTGAATAAGCTATTTCACATAACAGATCTTTACACATAGTCCACAAGACACAATAATAACTGAATTTACACACAGGAATCACTTTATATACACTTGATTCTTAATAATGTGTGCTGTTACCTGGATGATCAACAACTGTTTTTATGTTTTGTAATACACAACTGTTACAAAAGGTGCAAACATTCACTGATGCTAAAGAAGGCAACACTACATTACAGTTTTTCTCGATTGCTTCAACACATTTGTCCACTCTGACATCACATTTTCAAACCAGTTAACACGCAGGCTAAACTGAAGCTCACTGGCCAAAATAACTCATTTTGTTTGCAAAATGCTCGAACGCTCACAAAGCATTACCAACATGCAACAAAAGGAAATATTTCCATCAAACACGACAACTTGTGGTGAAATTAAAGTATTCTTTCAATCAATCATTACACAACGGACAACAAAATACAGCTACCAATTTTCAATATGAAATATGATACTTTTCAAACTCAGAAATGCTGAATACTGGGGAAAAAAAAAAAACAACAACCAAAGGAAACTTGGAAATATCAAAAGGTGGAAATATCAAAATAAATAAATAAAGAGTTGAAATATTCAGAATTTCACATTTAGTCCATTCGTTCCTGACGATTATGTCACAGGTTCTCATAAACATCGCATTGGATGTTTTCCCTTGCAATGCACCGAGGGAAATACCTCCTTGAATGGCGTATCCATCCCTGGCAGTCCTCCGCACCTATTGCCAGGCAACTAGCATTCATTGCCTCCAGCAGGGACATCTGCTCATATGGCCGGTGATCATACACCTTCCATCTTCAAGCAGAGAAGAACTCCTCAGTTGGGTTCAGAAAAGGAGAGTATGCAATTGGAATTGTATCGTATCATACAGGGCTGTGCTGCAAACCATTCATTCACAGGGTGAGAGTTGTAGAAGGCAACATTGTCCCAAATGATGACATACAGAGTCATGCCAGGCCTCAACAGCCCTCTCTCTTTGGGTGGAACCAATCTTTCATTCAGTGCATCAAGAAATGTGATGAGTTCTGTATTGTATGGGCTGATAGTTGGTATGTGGCAAAGGACACCATCATTGGAGATGGCAGCACACATGGTGATATTGGCGCTCCTCTGACCTCTGATGAGCCCAATGATGTTCCTCCCGAGTCTCCTCACTTTACAGAGGTTGAAGCCAGCTTCCTTTGTTATTACAATAACAAATCCGTACCTGCACATACTGGAAGCTTGCCTCCTTCACGATGTCAGTTTCTTTGGACTGGAACTCTGTACAGCTGCTTCATTCTGACATGGTTTCGTTTAAGGATTCTATCAATAGTTGCCAAACTCGCACTGTTAATATTTCTAAATGCTCCTTGATCTGCAATTACTGCTGCCTGGATTTCATGCAGTCTGATCGCATTGTTTGCCATGACCATATCTACAATGGCATCCTCCTGTTCAACATTAAAGATCTTTCGTCTGCCACCAGTGTGTGGTAATGTGTGGATTCTAGAATGTAAAAGCAAAAAGCATATCAAAATTGACATTATGACAGTCACATAAATGGGATTGATGAACCATCTGCATTACTGTAGACACTGATGTTCTGTAAAGAGTACAGAATACAGTAAAGCTGAAATACACAGTGGTATGCAGTAACATTGTGACTTGCCTGTTTTCGTTCCGAAAAAGCCTGACAATAGATGCCACAGTGCTCCAACTCAGAACGGGCTGGACCCTTTGTCTAAAGGACAAGCCATGATTGATGACATGATTGATGACATGGTCAATAATTGTTGCCCGAATTTCATTTGAAACTTGAGTTCTATTTTCTCCTCTTGCTGCGGCTCCTCCACCACACATGCAAACTCTTCTTCCTCTGGCCCCTTTGCCATGGCCTCTTACTCTCCTTCCGTGCCTTCGGCCTCTTTGATCCATGCTTGCAAGTAGCAACACAGAGGTGGCATCTTTTATAGCTGGATGGTAAATGGCGCACTTATATAGTGCTTTTATCCAAAGCGCTTTACACTGTGTCTCATTCACCCATTCACACACACACTCACACACCAGTGGTAGCAGAGCTGCCATGCAAGGAGCTAACTTGCCATCGGGAGGAACTTGGGGTTCAGTGTCTTGCCCAAGGACACTTCAGTATGTAGTCATGTGGGCCGGGAATCGAACCGCCAACCCTACCATAAGTGGACAACCCGCTCTACCACCTGAGCCACAGCCACCCTGACTAATTGCTGATTGAAGAGTTGTGCACACGAGATCCACACAGGTGCATTAGAGATTCATATTTATGCAAGTACTTTCTATCAGCTGTGAATAGACGTTTTCTTTTTGTTCAGCACAGTTAATCCAATAGAGTTTGGAGTCTTTCAGTGAGTAACTGAAAGGGTATGAAAAAGGATCCCAGTTTGATTAAGCATGTCTTAATCAAACGGGGGGTAAACTTTTGAACAGTATGGTGGGTGTAGATTATTATTTTGTCTTCTGGGAAACACATAAATATCTTATGTAACAATTTACACCCACCATCCTCTTCAAAAGTTTACACCCCCCGCCCCCCCGGCATTTAATGTATCGTGCTGCCTTCTTGAGTATCAGTGAATGTCTGCACCTTTTGTAAAAGTTGTGTACAAGTCCCTCAGTTGTCCTCAGTGTGAAAAGATGGATCTCAACATCATATAACCGCTGTTGTAAAGGGGTCAAATATGCAGAAGATGCTGGAAACACAAAGAATGTGCAAAGAATTTAACTATTCAGGACAAACAAGGGACTTATGAACAACTATCACAAAACATAAAAGCAGTCCCTGATCATCCAGGTAACAACACACAGTATTAATAATCAAGTGTGTGTAAACTTTTGAACTGGTTCATATGTGTAAATTCAGTTATTATTGTGTCTTGTGGACTCAGGGCAGAAATAAATAAACAAAATACAATTTAATTATTTGTTTAATTAACATTTTGCAGATTCTGCAAGGATTATGTAAACTTGGGACCGCGACTATATACTTATCTCTCTCTCTCTCTCTCTCTCTCAGGGCACTTTATGGACCTGCACATAGCTATCTGGACACTGATGTAACCAAATAAAACAATCAGTCCTATTTATTCGATCAGATTGGATCAAACCTGCGGCGATGGTGACGCGGAAACCAAATAGAAGAACAGAACACACCGTCGAGTGTTATTTTCACACGTATCCCACAATCCCCTTGCCTGCTCTACTAGCTAGCGACCGCGCTACCCGCTAACTGCCCCCATTTTAGTGACCGATGCTGGATCTTTGTCCCCTGGAGTCTCAGGTCTTCGGAGTTCTCCTGCGTTCCTCTGATGTACCTGTCCAACAGGAAGATTGACAAAGGGCTCACAGCTGGAGGAGGGGCCAGGGCCAAACAAAACCAATCAGATGGCCGTGCCAATTGTGGAATATGCTGAATAGATGGGTGTTGCTTGTGCTTCATGTTGTCCTTATTTGAAAATGGGGGTGTGGCATAGGGGCGGGGTTAGGTGTAGAGGCATACCTGGATTATGGGGTTGGAATTCACGTGGGTGTGTGTTCTATGCGCCAAAGCAGGGTGTGTGTGTGTGTGTGTGTGTGTGTGTGTGTGAAGTTTACATTTTGCTGTGCTATGAACGTTTCAGTCTGATTTGTGTGTGTGGGTGCGGGTGTGCAGGGGGTGGGGTTGGCAGCATTGGGAATTGAAATTTCCCACTGAGTCACATCGGAACGTTTACTGATGTTTCATTTACATTTTCAATTTACAATGTCACTCCAATTCCTCCCATGAGTGTGTGTGTGTGTGTGCGTGTGCGTGTGTGTGTGTTTGTGTGCGTGTGTGTTTGTGTGCGTGCTTGCTCGTAGACATCTGGAAAGCTGCTTAATGTCTGGATGTGGAACCACAGACAGACTGGTGTGAAACTGTTGCGAGATACGATCTTCCTCTCCTCTTTTTTTTTTCTTTACAATCCTGTGAGAAAACTCTCACAAAAATAAACTCTTGAAGCTCCTGGATGCCTCTGCTGTATAAAGAACATCCGCTATTAGAAAAATGTGAGAATTGTAAGAAAAAAAAAATCCACAAGGGAAATATGATGGACAGAAACAGCCTGAAAAGGACTGAAGGGTAAGAGGCGGGGCCATGCAAACTGACCACTCAAATGGCAGTCCTGATCCCGCTGGTATGATGAGGTGGGCCTTGCTTGTACTTCGTGTTATCTTCATTGGGAAATGGAGGTGTGGGGTGAGGATGGAAATGATCGCAAAGCGAATTGGAAAGCAGGAAATGCGCACTTGGTGACGATGGAGCGTCGTTAAGGGACGCTTTCATTTCCTGCTTTCCATCATTTCATTTTTTTTATGGGTAATACATTTCTGAAGATGTGAATGGATGCCTGTTTTTAGGATGTACAAACTTAATTGTCTGATGACTTTGATGTGCAGTCTGTGGGCTGAGTAATACTGATAATGATATCTATAATTAAAAAAGACAAAATAATGGACTTTGTGTATCTCTCCTTCTATGAGACAGTAATGTGCATGTCAATACATTTTTTTTTTTTCCCGGTTTTCACTATGGTGCAGGAAATTGCAGATGGTCCAAATGAAGACATACTGTATTAGTACCCATTTAACAACCCACCTACACGAGGAGAGAAAAAAAAGGGGTGTATCGGGGTGGGGATAATTAATAAAGGGCTTTAAAATGTGATGAGTCATGAAGATATTTAGGGTTAAACGGCAAGCTAAGATTACCATCCTGAGAAAAGATTCCTAAATGGCATAATTTTCTCAAACGAGAGAAAATTGGACAATTCGCCTAGCCATTGATCATAAGACAGGATGTCAGCAAAGGCTCTCTCCATAGAGTAAACATTAATATACATTTTCCCAGTGGGGCTGCAGAAAAATCTCCAAAAATTGTTTTATCTCTACTATCTCATTTTTCATTTTGTCAATACATTGAATCCACCTCCAAATGGGAAATTCACAATTCAAGGTCACCCTTACGTTCCCTGATCATGAGCTGTAATGTGAGCAGAACAGGGTCATGCCTCTTCTACTGAAAAATATGGAGAACCGTTGTGCTTAAAAAAAATGGAGGGGAATAAGTTAGGTGTCATTTTACACAGGGGAATGCGAAGAGCATACAAAAGATGATTAGGTGTACACGGGATTAAACATAATGCTGACATGGGAATCCTGAGTGACAACAGAAAAGCGGTTGCGCGATCATCCGGGGATAGCGAGTTCAGGGAGGGAGGGGTGGCATACCTTATCAATCACAGCGACACTAGCCAGTCATAGGCAATCGTCTGAGAGCTCATGCATGCAGAAAGTGGGTGGATAGGGTGTTCCTCAGAGCGTGTTATAGGTGGGAATTGGCCATGACTAATTAAGGGATAAAATTAGGGGGAAATCCAAAACTACATAAATAACACGGCCATGTCCCAATACCAGCTTTATTAAGTAAGGATGGTGGAGATAGTGAGAGGCTAGTCCTCATTCACTGTGACTGACACACAGTTTAACAAAATATTATTATTATTTTTATGGAGAGTCACTGTAAATATACGTACACTGATCAGCCATAACATTAAAACTACCTGCCTAATATTGTGTAGGTCCCCCTTGTGCTGCCAAAACAGCTCTGACCTAACGAGGCATGGACTCCACAAAACACTCCAGCACATCCCACAGATGCTCGATCAGATTGAGATCTAGGTATGGAGGCCAAGTCAACATCATGAACTCTTTATATTCCTCAAAACATTCCTGAAGTGTTGCAGGGAGCATTATCCTGCTGAAAGAGGTCACTGCCATTGAAGGGGTGTAGCATCCACATGAATGCCAGGACCCAAGGCAGAACATTGCCCAGAGCACCACCTCCACTGACTTGCCTTCTCTTCCTCAATTAAGCTGTATGATGAAGAAGAAAACGCTCCATTGTTCCATGGTCAGAGTTCTTTCACTCAAACCATGTCTTCATGGAGCTCGCTTTGTGCTCGCTTGTCATGCTAGAACATTTTTGGACCTCTAAGTTCCAGTGAAGTGAAATTGTTATTCTACAGCATACAAAGGCATTCTGTACAATTGTGTGCTTCAAACTTTGTGGCAAGAGTTTGGGGAAGAACCACATTTGAGTGTGATGATCAGGTGTCATCAAACTTTTGGCCATATAGTGTATATTACTCTACTATCAAACAGGACATCTTTCCAAGCCAACAGATGACAGTTACTGTGTGGTTACAGGAAATTAGGAGGAATTTTTATGAGGAGCTCCATTTTTGGAGCTCCATTTTTGCAGTCATCTCAGCTAAGTAGCTACTGTAACCAAGATATCAGTGGTACTTCCATAATTTATTCATAATTCCATATTTAGTGGTATCACAATAAGTGGACAACATTTCTTGATAGAGTCTTCAGTCAGATTATAAATTAGCATCAGGTTGCTAAGCTACTCGGGTCTTTTTTGTTTACAAACACTGACGGGGTGTATTGTACAGTACATTCTATACGTCACATTATTTGCATCTTTCACAGAGTGAACTGCAAACAAATCTTCTAACTATAATATAGTTTCAATTATTGAACTGTAATATTAAATTTCAGAATATAATTTAAACTCCAATAATATGTCCCATGTGGGAAGTACCAGTAAGCAACAATATGATCTACTGGGATTTATAACATGCAAAACAGTCACTTACCACATGGAGTACATTCCTGCATTCATATCTGACTTAAAAGCAATAAGAAGATAATTAATACCTTTTTTAAAAATATATTTATTCATTCCGTGTTTGAAATTAAATTAGAACCAAAGTTAATTGTATTGTTATTGGAAATGCTTCAATTGATCCATGCTTCCATTCAATAACGAGCGGCCTAGGTAGAGGGCATTTCTGAGATAAAGTGTCCTATATGGAAAGCAGTAAGCAGATGGCTGCCTTTCTTTATCATGGACAATTCAGACTGAGCAATTGAATGAACAGCTAGTGGAAAGCTAATTTCTATTTCTCAAAAAAAAAAAAAAAAAAAGACAGCTTATGCATAATGTCACTATTTCACCTGTCATCTCTCAAACTATTCCAGCCATAGGCTATTCACAAAGTCGAAACGAGAAGTTCAAAATCTGATTTAATGTAATTTAAACAATGCTTAATAAATGTGAACATGTGCTAATGTCACAATTTATCAAATTATGTAATAAATTAAAGGCTAAACCGACTCACTGCCATTTATAGTGAATCATTTAAAAGCTGAATTGATTCACTGTCCTTTATAATGAATTATTTAAAGGCTAAACTGAATCACTGCCATTTATAGCAATCAGCAAATGCCATTTCGCAGCATCACATTTGATTACATTATGGGTAACACACACAGACTCTTGGCCACAGAGAAGAAGACTTATGAGAACCGTATTCTAGTGTTCAGGATACTTAAAATGGGTGACGTTCTAACACCACCACTACACATGTGATCTACCATTTGAGATGAAGAGATGTACTCTCATGGTAGTTCTGTCCTCTCTGCTTCTGACCACAGGTCAAAGGTCACCTACAGGATTTTCCCAGGGTTCATGAGGTTTTTGGGATCCAGTGTGGCTTTGATGCCTTGCATCACCTCCATGGTCCGAGGGCAGAGTTCCTCCCGCAGCAGAGCCCTTTTCCCCAAACCCACGCCGTGTTCTCCTGTACACGTCCCGCCAACTAACAGAGCCATCCTATAAACACACATGGGAAGATTGGGGGAAGCAGCACTAATTATTATCCATGTTCATCAGAATAAAAGTGATCCAGTTAAATCCAAAAGTCCACAGTATTTTTATATACATTTTATTCAGCTGGTCTTTATTCTTTAAGAAACCATTTAAGGCTGTAAGAGAAGTCTTTACTTACCCTGTTTACACAACATATTCCTATTGACCTTATCCCAGGTTTTTCGCAGTGCGTTAAACAGTCCATTTTTCACTGTGGTTTTTTTGTGTTTCACACCCAGGCGTTAAATGCAGCAACGCACTGAATGAAAGTGTGAATTCACTCCCTGACAGTAGATGACGCTTATTGAAACAGAAATACACAAGGTGGCGCTGCACAACTTTCTGTTTCTGACACCCGCTTATCACTGAGACGAAGAAGTCGTCAGTATTTACACCTTTAAACTGTTCACACACTTTTTACAAATTCGCTAAAGCACGTATGCACTTTTGTGAAATGTAAGGTCTTTGGTGATTTGGCCACTGCAACAAATACTTCTTTAAAGCTAAATCCTTAAAATTCTCATTTTAAACAACATACTCTTTTTAAATAAGTAATGATTTGAATTCATAAATCACAGCAATAGCATTAACATAGTTATGGGAAGACCCAGATTATTTTATTTTTGTAATAAAAATATTTTGGGAGGGGGGCAACTATTGTTGTGCCCAAAAATATTAATGTTCCTGTAAATTGCTGAAGTGTTCACTATGAATAGTCTTTTTTTATGGTCAATATGATAATACACCGACTCAATAATGGGGCACTTAGCTATTTTAATCAGCGGATTATCATTTGCAGGGAAGAGATAAAGAAACAAACGATGCTCTTTAGTGTAAAAAAACAACACTGAAAGAATTAAATGGATCATTTACAATATTTTCTTGCATTTCAGTGTCATCAAAAAATAGCCACAACATAATAAATACACTTATGGTATTTAGTGTGTAATTTTGAATCTGGTGTTTTCAAATGAAACCTTGTTTATGTGTGTAGGCAGAAGGATTTATTAGCATTGAGCATTTAATTTCAGGTAAGTCACTTGTGCACTCCCTCAGTAAAATGGTGGGTGCTTGAATCTTCTTCGCCTTTTTTTTAGGCTTCTTCTTCGGTAAGACAGTTTTGTACTTGAGCACCATCAAGACACACTTTTATGTAATTTCAGCGGCTCCAGGCGCGTGAACAAAAGCGTGAATCTCAATAAAAAACTAACCCCTCGACGGTAAAAAAAAAGGGATGCTTTGATGCCACGCATTGTACTCCTGGGTGTGAACACTCTCACTGACAGCCATTGGGGAGTTAAACGGACCGTTTTTCACGCTGTGAAAATCGTCCCGGTGTGAACAGGGCTTAGGGCAAGCCATAAAATAAGTGTTAAAAATATTTGCTAATTTTATTTTCATTAAATGAAATTTTGAAATTAAAACTGTTTCCACAATAGCTTTTTCCCCCATTTCAACCAACATTTTATGTGCTAAAGTTATACGGAAAAAGGTTTCGCCTGTATTTGATATTTGTAAGTAGTTACCATTAATTGTTGTTTCTTAATTGGAAAACATTTCAAAACATTTTTGCCTAAAATCCTTCAGATGGAAATAGGCTTTATTTCCTCGGGTTAGTGGTAAATGAAATACTGTGGTATTGAGAAACTATAATTTGACCATTTTTTAAAAAGACTTTTGGAGTCAGCTATATGCATAAAGATTCACGTGGAAGCTGACAGAGAGAGTGAGAGAGAGAGAAACAGAAAGAGAGAGATGTTCAGACCTGGCCAGTCTATCTGTGAACTCGTGAACTCTCTGCACTTCATCAGGGTCATCAGGGTTTAACACCATGAAGCAGTGGAAGTTCCCATCTCCCACATGACCTGCAATCGGACCTGACACAGAAACATCACACACACACACATTTCTAATACGCCCCACACAAATGTATTTTAATAAAACGTGTAATTGTTGAGATGTGAAGTTCATTTTTTAGGCGAAGTTTGTTTAACATACAGCCCCCTCCGAAAGTATTGGAACGGCGAGTTCAGGGGTTTTTTTTCTATACACTGAAGACATTTTGGTTTGAGATCAAAAGATGAATCTGAGACAATAGATCAGACTTCCTGCTTTCATTTTCTGATATTTACATCTAGATGTGTTAAACAACTTGTAATACGGTAGTCTACCATTTGTTTGAACCCACACATTTTTCAAGTCATCAAAAATATTGGAACATGTGACTGCTGTGGTTTTTTGTTGCTCAGGTGTGCCTTTTTAGATTGATTGTTTAAACAATTAGCACTGAATGTCTACTCTTGGTTTGAGCCCTGGGTTTCACCTGTGAAGACTAAATTTGTTATTTAAAAGGATAAACCAACATGAAGATCAGTGAGCTGTCTATGGGGAAAAAGCAAGCCATTTTGAAGCTGAGAAAAGAGGGAAAAGCTATCAGAGCCACTGCATGAACATAGCCAATATAACAATGGGCATAGCCAATATAACAATTTGGAAAGTCCTGAAAAGAAAGAAACCAATGCTGTACTAACAACCCGACACTGAACAGGTCGGCCAAAAAAAAAACAACAGCAGTAGATGACAGACATTGTGAAAGCTGTGAAGATAAAGCCAAAAACAAGTGACATCACCAACAACCTCCATAGGGCAGGGATGAAGGTATCACAGTCACATAGAAACATAGAGGCCATAAATTTAAGGCTCATTCAAACAAGATTCAAACCACTCATAAGCAATAAGAATGGGAAGACCAGATCGCACAGAAATACAGAGATGAGCCACAAAAGTTCTGGAACCAAGATTAATTTCTGCCAAAGTGTGGAGAACGAACAGATCTGTTCATGATCCAAAACATCAGTCAAGCATGACTTGGGCTTGCATGGCTGTTTCTGAAACAGGCTCAATAATCTTCATTGATGATGTAACTCATGATCAAGAATGAATTCAGAAGTAAATAGAAACAAACTGTCTGCCAATTTACAGAGAAATGCATCCAATCTAATTGGGAGGAACTTCATCATGCAGCATGACAACGACCCAAAACACACTTCCAACACAACAAAGGACTTCATCATGGCGAAAGTGGTAGGTTTTAGTCTGGCCAAATCGATCACCAGACCTTAACGCAATTGAGCAGCATTTCACCTCCTGAAGAGGAGACTGAAGGGAGAAACCCCTGAAACAAGCAACAACTGAAAGAAGCAGCAGTAGAAGCCTGGAAACGCATCACAAAAGAAGAATTCAACAGTTATATGATGTCAGTGGGTCTCCGGCTTGATGCACTTATTGGAAATAAGGTATAAGCAACCAAATATTAAGTGTTATTTACTTTAAGACTGTCTGTTCATATACTTTTGCTCACCTAACAATTGGTTGGTCTGCCATCAAAGGTGCCATGTTCTAAGTTGTTTAACACGTCTGGATGTAAATATCAGGAAATGAAAGCTGAAATTCTGATCTATTGTCTCATATTCATGTTTTAATTTCAAACCCAAATGTCTTCAGTGTATAGCAAAAGCAACAGAATTGGCCTTGTTCCAATATTTTTGGAGGGGACATTAGTAAGGGGTTTTCGAAGGGGTTGTGAAAGACAGAGGTAAAGCTCTAACTTGTAAGCTGTAAACATCTTTAAGCTGTTTTCCAAAACAACTAAAGTCTTCAGGACAGAGGACTTTACAGTTTCTTAGTGAAATGATAGCAAGATTGCACTCTATATACTGTAAATGAACACATTCAGCTAAAGAGAGCACAGTGATGCTATGTGACCTAGAGAAATGTTACAGAAAGTGTAGCTAACTTTACACTTTATTTCAGCACACTATTTAATCTTAATGTCACATTCGTAGCTTGCATTTGGAACTTAGTGAATGTGTGTATACCTATAAGATTGCTTCTGATCAGGTCGTCTTTGGTTTCTACTATGACCTGAGGCAGACGGGAGATTGGCACACACACGTCGGTGGAGTATGCCTGCACAGCAAATGAGAGAAACAGAGAAGGGAGTAATCCGTCACACAGTCAGGCGTATACACTGGTCTGTTTTGGGTTTGAGCCATCATGAGCTACATTTCCATCCGTACCCATTTTAATTAATTTTTTTAAAGTCTTCAAATGAAGATGAATGATGAAACGAACTGCAGCCAAACACACGCGGTGATGGAGAGACTGGAACACACTTACTGCAGCATCGGTTATTTTCTTTTATTACCTTTTATTGTGTTTCCCTTTACTCCATACAGCATTTTTTAATTTGTAAAAAGGAAAGTTTTTTGAAAAAAGAAAAATGTTCCCACAAGATCAAAACTGACCCATACTATTCCTATCCTTGTGGGGACATTTGGTCCCAGCCTAGATATAAAAACATGCTCATATACAAACACAAATCTGACCAGTCGCATTCATTGAGTGGAGACACAATGAGAAAGAGAGAGACAGAACAATATAGAGATATAGAAAGAACAAAATGGTATTTTTCTTGTTTTTTGGCACAGCAGTTGTGTGTGTGTGTGTGTGTGTGTGTGTGTGTGTTCTCACCTTGCAGCCCGGCCGCAGTGCTAGTGCGGCATACCAGGCATCATGTCGAGCTTTCCATAGTCGTGAGCGTGTCTCCTCATCCTCAGCCCAGGCGAAGTCCGAGCCACCATTCTCCCGTGTGATCTCCTCTGGAGACACACACACACAATTTTATTATTACAAAATTATTATTATTACTAAATTATACACTACATGACCAGTAGTATGTGGACACTTGTCCATCACACCCATATGTGGGCCTTCCCTAAACTGTTGCCACGAAGTTGTTGGTTCTTCCTTACACTGTTGCACACAATTGTTTATGATGACTTTGTATGCTTAATCTTTACAATTTCCTTTCACTGGAACTAAAGGCACATTCTTACCAAGAACGATAACTATAAAGATAACCATAACAATAACTATATTAGTGTCCACACCAACACACGATATATGCAGTTATGTTGTCTGCTGCTTTAAATACTCACGATCAGGTGTCCGCAAACTTTTGGCCATATTGTTTAAATGTCAAGGTGCTAAAACGATCAACAAACATGTAGAACTCGATGCCAACAACCTCCCCACGAGTATAGTCCTTCTTGCTACTTATTAGTATGCCTGAAATACCTTTAAATTAAAAAGTAATAATTAATATTTAATAACAAGTTTTCCTGAATAAAAATGTCTCAGTTTTAAAAGATTTACATCTTAAAATGCACAAAGGGAATATAGCAAAGTGAGCTGCATTTATCAAGCCAGTTTGCTAAGTACAATTTTATCGACTCAAACTGGGCTCTGTTTCAGCTTTGCTAACCATCTGGATATTAGAACTGGAAACTGAAAAATCTGCATTTGAGATCTTTGTGTGTTGATCCATAATAGTGGATAATTTTGGGATTATGATATAGTGAATTAAAGCTGAAATAAATCTGTATGTTACTGATAGATTTAAAATTACCCCTGAAGTGAGCAAAGTAGATCCCCTAACTGGCATCTAGAAATGTATGGTAACATGAAAAGTTTATTGTATGGAGTTGTGAAAAACTGATATTGAGTAACTAGCCTAGGTGTATGTAAACTGTTAGCCTTAACTGTATATGAAATATTACAGTTTCTTCAGGGACGTGTCATGGCCCTCTTTCAAGTCCAAGTATACTGCAAAAATTTTGTTTTTCTGGATTTTTTCACACACACACACACACACACACACACACACACACACACACACACACGTACACACCTGTGATAGACACCTGCTCCTCCAGACTCCTGGAGCTGCCATGGAACTCGAGGAAGAGCGTCGGCAGGATCGGGTAGGACAGAGAGTTGAAGCGGTTACAGGCACCGATCATCACATCGTCCAGGAATTCTGTAATATGGCACTGTGCCTTTTAAAATTGACCAACACTTTTATAGACAAAAATTGTAACCATATCCTAGTAAAATGTGACACTGAAAACTATTATTCTGGATGTGCAGATGGTGCAGTGTGGACTCGCTGTGCCCTTTAATGTTCACCCACCGATGCGAGCGATGGGCACTCCGGCCTGCAGCACCTGCACTGTGCTGTCCACGGCTGTCTGAACTGAGGGGAAGGAGCAGACGGCCGACGCCATGCCCTCTGGAATGCCATACAACCGGAGTGTGGCCTTGGTCAGGATCCCCAACGTCCCCTCAGAGCCCACAAACAGGTTCGTCAAGTTGTAGCCTGCTGCTCTCTTTCTACAAACAAGTCATTACAGTGAGACTGAGGATAAATGAAGGATAGAATTCTTTATTTTTCACTTGACAGGGTTTGTTTTGTAGCATTTGAACTTTATTGCTTATTATTAATATCATTAGTAAGGTTGAGATGCAGGGTGTGTGTTATACCTTGGTCGTCGCCCTTTGCCTGCTGTGTGTATGATTGTCCCGTCCGCCAGCACCACCTCCAGATTGAGGACGTTATCGCGCATGGTACCGTAGCGCACAGCGTTAGTGCCTGATGCACTGGTGGCAGCCATGCCGCAAAGAGAGGCATCAGCACCAGGGTCTATTGACACACACAAACACACACACCTACTGTAATACACTAAAGGCTCACCTGCACTGATTGACATCCAGCTCAGTCAGGGAACTACACATCCTGCACTGAACCACTCATGATGAAGCTCTGTCTATAAACTCAGTTAGTATTATTATAGTGAGTCTCACCCACGGGGAACCAGAGGCCTGTGTCACGCAGGTAGGAGTTGAGTACTTTACGAGTGACACCGGGCTCCACGGTCACATCAAAGTCCTCCGGGTGCAAATCCAGCACCTGGTCCATCTTCCTGAGACTGAAACACACACCACCCTGCAACACACAATGTTTCAGACAAAAAATTAAATAATTAAAAATGTAATAGAAGCTTAAGTGATGTTTCTTGGCCAAAAATCATATATAGTAAACTTAATCTGGACTACTCTGTACTCTTTTAGAAACACAAACAATATTTTAGCATGTAGCTGAACACTGTAATGTTATGGGGGAGTTGGGGGGTGTACGCAAGAGACTCTCACACTCACCTTCACAGCACCCACTCCTCCTTCCAGACCCGTTCCTGTGCCAAAGGGGATGATGGGTAATCGGTGATGGTGACAGATTTTGGCTAGAGCACTGACCTCCTCCACACACCGGGGGAACACAACAACATCTGGGGGGCGACATCTGACAAATCAGAATGAAATACTGTTATACATGGTGGATACAAGGTAGAAATAACAAAAATGACCCACAATAAACAAGGTAGAAATAATAATAAAAAAATTACCCACACCAAACAAGAACCAAATTTAACTGACAGTAAAAGATGAATGTGGGGAAAGTTAAAATATCCATGCCAAAGGATAAACAAGGAGAAAGTAACTGTGTGTAAAAGCTTGTGTAAATTATCTGATGTTTAATTACAATTAAATTACTTTATCATAATGATTTTTTTCAATCTCCTTTCTTGTCATTTCTATCCTTATACATAACCATATTATATGTTAATAGTAGTTTCACGGTATGAATCATAAATGATTAACAATGATACATCTTAGACATGTCTTATGCTTAATCAAAATATGCCATGCTTTTAAATCATCTCTGAATTTACTAAATGAAATTACTGTTTATCACTCGATTATAAAATCAGTTGCATTTTGATAAACTAAATTTCTCTACCTGCATTTTTACCAAATCCATTTTTATCAGTTTTATTTTTGTTACATAAACCCCTCACTAACGTTGTGTATGTTTAATATTAGCTGTATAACCAAAGATTAGCGCATGCCTATAGTGGACTATAATTAATGCACTTGTCTTTGGTTTGCATTCATTTATCCAGGTCATTCTGAATGTCTAATTGGAGTAAATCAAGGCAACAAAGTGTGTTATAAAACTGTATAAAATGTCTTTAAAATTATCCAGTCACCATGGCTTACAAATGGAAGCCATAAATGTTGCCAATTTGTTCTAGACACAATATCACTCAACAGGATCTTTATCTATTGTGGAATGAGCTTCAGTCATAGCATGAACTTCGTGTGTCTCACCTGTGCACCGACTCATCTCTCCCATGCTGTTCTCGCACTGCTAAACCCATAGACACACCATCATCACCGCTGACTGAGCGGAAAGCTGCTACGGCCTGTTCGAGAGCTCCACTCTACAGGCAGGAGAACAAAAAACATCAATGAATGGGGCCAGCTGTGGTCCTGTATATTCAGAGTGTAGCAGGGTGTTTCTCAGAGTACGTTCTCATTTGTTTCTGTACTCTCATGATGTTGTTTTCCAATACCAAAAAATACAAGCAATAAAAACGATTAAAAGCACAATGCTTATAAAGTAAATTTCACATATAAGTGCACTTTCACTGACTGTGAAATTTAATCTGCTGTGCCTGATAAACTCAGTGTCTCTGAGCACTCTGTACTTAGAAAGGGCTGGCTCCAAAATAATATCTACTCAGTGGTGATCCAAGGTGGAACAATGGAGCACCAGGGTCACCGGTTTGATTCTGAGCTTGAGGTACTGTATGTGCATGTAGTTTTGCATGTTCTCCCTGTCTGTGTAGTTTTTTGCAGGTTCTCAGGTTTCCTCCCACCTCCCAAAAACATGCATGAAGGTGGACTGACTACACTAAACTGCCCCAAGATGTAAATGTGTGCAGGGGAGTTAAAAAAAAAAAAGAAGGTCAGGTCTTTTGTGTGGTGTTTGTGATGTAGTTGGGCTGCAAACCTGTCAACCCTGATTAATGGTATTATTTTGAACACAGCTGAACAAAACTACATCTAAAACTGCTCAAAACGACATGAAAGACTGTATGCTGGATGATGATGACACCACTACTACTACTACTACTACTACTAATAATAATAATAATAATAATAATAATAATAATAATAATGTCGTCCTCCATTGGTATTTCTTAGTAAGTTATTACGTATCCGAAACGACATGGCGCACACACACTCACTCATACACACTCACTCACACTTGCTCTCTCTCACACACGCACACACGCACACACAGAGACAGAGTAGCAGCTCTTACTTGAGCAGAATAATGTTTTCTCCATGCTCTGTGACAGGACACTAGCCGGTCAGGACGAAGCTGCAGTCCCAGCCTCAGTAACCCGGAGCTCATGCCTTTAAATGGCCGCTCTGCAACTAAATAAATAATTACAAATAAAAATCCTTGAAGTGTCGAGGGGGAAAGCCTGTGTCCTAAATTGTATTCTACTCCCTACCCTAGTGGTTAACTACATACTGTGTGATATAAAGGGTTTCTACACGTTATATAGTGCACTTTTGAGACATTTGAGATTCAGCCAATAAACTTTTACTTCCGGGATCAGCGTCATGACGGTAACTGGAACTATATACAAATATATTTACTGCACTGTATGTAGGCTATATGTGATGTAAGCATACTTGGTAAATCTCTAAAAGGAGATTTCTAATGTGGATTTTATTTTACATAAGGTGCATTTGGGTTCATGGAACTGTGCAAATGCACTAATCAATGTAATTTCCCCAGAATTACAGTGGGTCTATATTAATTAGATCTAAGTCGGGGTTGTTGTTTTTTTTATTCGTAAAGCATTGTGAATTAAATGCAATTCTGATACAAAAACAAAACAATGGGTTTGATAAATTTTATTTAAAATGCAGAATAAAAAAAAAAACAAAAATCTGCTTAAAATAAAAAGCTTAAAGCTAAGGAGCTCGCGCATGCGCAGTTGTTTTCCATATGAATATATAGTTTATTCCAGATGTTCTTTAAATGTAAAAGTTAGCCTTTAACGTTATAATTATGAATTTAACTTTATACTTGCTAATGGAATTCACCACAGGCCCACAACGCATCAGTTAAGAGGAGGAGCAATGTAAAGTATGTGGATGTGCTCTTTTTGCACTCTCTGTCCTGCTGCTCCACAAGGGGGAGATGTTACATCACATCTGTATAATACAGAAGCCACTGGGAAACACCCATAATGTTTATGTAACTAGACTGGAGAGCTTACATTTTCATTACTTGATTCATTATATGGTTTTATATAATTATCAATGCTAAACATTTATTCATTCAGGATGTGCCAAAACGACTATAACAAATTGCAGTTGTTAAAGGATAAACAAACTTATTTTGTTAAAAGTCAAGTCAAGTAGGTTTTACTGTCATTCCTCTGTATATCTTGTATACACTGGAATGCATAACACTTTTCTAAAATAAAAATAAAAAAACCCGAACAAACATATGACACAAACTTCAATATGAAGTCAACTGTGTGTTCCATGAGACTTTCACATTTAAAAACATATTAAAAGAAAAATCCCATAGTGTATCTCAACTGAAAATACAAACTAAAATATTTAACTTCAAGAACCAAATCCAATACCAATATTTAAGATATATAATCAGTCTTTTTAAAAAAATAAAAAAAACATAAAACATAATCATATAATCTTTGTTGAGGTAGTGCCCATGATTTTTTTAAAGTGCATGCTGAATATCCACTGTCTCTAAGGTCATTTTCTCTAACAAATATAAACATTGTTTTTAATAAATCATATGTATAAATAAGGGAACCTTCAGGTTGCCCTATGCCTGAGAGTAACAAAGTGAAATAAAAGAACTATAAAATGTGTTTGTAAATCTGACACTATTTCCCTTTATCCAAAAGCCCATCGATCTGCCAAGACATGTCTAAGTGAAGAAAGCTGACTGCTTCCAGTTTGGCATCAGGCCAACTTTATGACTAATTCATTAGGTACATTTGAAACAAAGCACAATTATAAAATTTGAGCAAGACACTGTGATAAACTGTGTCCATAACATACAGCATAAAACATTTTGTGCTATATTGGTATTCTATTATAAAATCACTAGTATATGTATAAAATGTGTGAACAAGACTAATGTTTCCATGACTAATTAAGCATATTTTAGCTGTCCATAAACTCCAGCCCAAACCTGGAATTTGGTATCTGGTATCTAGGGTTACTATGACAAGGCCTGACTCATATAAATGTGCATCTACTATCTGAATTCCTCTCTTCTGGCTCAGTGCATAATGAGCTTCCTTACTTCACAGTCAGCTTGTTGCGGAAGTGGTTCCCATAGTAACCCCTGTATTCTCTGCCATCACCGTCAGTGACTTCCCTATGGGAGAAAGGCGTTCTCTCTCAATTTTGTGGAAAAATCTCTTCATAGAGCCAAGTGTTACGCATGAATATGGGCCTAAAGAGGAAATCAGGTTTTATTATCACTGTGGTGATTTACCAGACTCTCTAAACCCTCTTGCAGCTTTTCGATCACCGACTGCTCCTTTAAAGGAAATGTTCAGGCAGAAATAAAAATGTCTTAAATGTAGAGTGCTTCAAGGCTAATATAGAGTAGGTATGGGACCTAAGTAATGTAGCCTAAGTACGAAATCTCTGTCTCACCCAAATACCAGCCGAATATTTTTCTGTAAACTGCTGCCTAAACCACATTTTAAGTGACTTAATCTCATTTCATAAAGACAGGTATATAACCTATTTCAAAATTCAAAAAGGAACTATATAATCATATTATCACATGCATGATGGAATGATAAATTGCATTAAGGGGGAAAAAAAGGTGATTCTGGATGCTGCCAGCATAATGTTGCAGAGTTTATCTCCAAACTGAAGTGTAGTTCTTGTTTATAGATTACAGATGTTTATGTAGTGTTGAATTAGGTCTTAAAATGTTGTTTTAACTGTTACAGTATTGGATCGCTGCCTTAAAGTGTTTTACATTTACGATATAGAAACACTGTAAACACTGTGTTAATTCAGTACTCTGTTAATTCAGCACTGTAAATGTTAATCAGCTCAGTGGGTGTAGATATTCACCTCAGGGGTTAAGTCAGTAAAGCTAATTAGAAAATAATTTATTTATAGATTCTGTTTCAAGATTGTTAGCGAATTGAACATATAAGCATTAACGTACTATTCTATAAATTTCTTAACTGCATGAATTATTATATTTACATCAGAAATGTTTTTATGAATTTTTATTACTTGAATTAGGTTAGTTGGTAAATTGTTGCCATAAACTTGGTGGAAATTACCATATCGTCAAAAATAACACAAAATATATGTAATTGCAATTCCAGTTGCTACATTTTCTAAACTATAATTTTTTTCGCCACACAGTAAGCGTGTAAAAGTTATATCTACTAGAAAGGAATTACAGTTGTAAAAAAAAAAAACATATGGATGGATTTACTCACTCAAAATACATACAAAAATGTTATCCAAACATGTTTTAGGTGTTTTATGTTTTAATTCTTTTTCTTGAATTCCTAATTCTTTTTCTTGAAACACAAAATTTTGAAAATAGGATTCAACTGCAAAATGTCTGAAATTACAACAGTTTTTTTTTATTTTGAATGTGAAAAATGTCAATATAGTATTAGAGAAGCCTAGTGTCTTTATTGCTATGTAGGCCTGTTTCAATTCTCGAATGCACATATCACATTTCCATTATCACATGTTGTTGCTCATATGGCAACCATTATTACATTTTACCATTTAACAAAATACTCAAAATATATAAATTTGTTTAAATTACAAAAATAACTTTTAACCTATCTCAGGTAGTGTTTAAATTGTTTCCTTTAAGTAGTTTTGGCTAAATTTTTTAAAACTTCATCATTTTGAGAGCCCTCCGATGATGACCTTCACCATGCCATGTAACTGCAGAAAAGGATGTGCAAACTGTACTTCCTGTTCATCTGACATGGCATTTTTTGTTATTTAAAATTTAAACCCCCCTTTTCCGGTTAGATAGGTAAAAAGTAGTTTTATATTATATTATCAAAAATTGGAGATATATGAATTGTTTACCATGAAGTTAAAGGGTTAAATCTTCATTAAACAACACTATTAAGCTACGTAGTCTCATTTTTTGTAAAAAAAAAAAAAAAAAAAAAAAAAAAGATATAGCCCATATTTACATGTTGGACACAAATTTCATAAATCACATAAATGTCATGTGATCATGATGCATTCATGATGGTGATTATGTGAGTAATGTGATCACAACTTAAAATGACTGAATCATGCTGAAAATAATCAAATGCCAAAATAAAAACACATCCACTGCATGTGAAACCACGTGTCCAATATGTCTAAAACTCACACATGAAGTTCATGTGACTTTTCTGTAAGGGTCTGCCTAATGCAGGTTGCATCGATAAACTGCACTATGGGGGGAAAAGTTATTCTGGTCGTCTCAGACGTCAGCATAATATTACAGAGTTCAACTGTAGTGTAAAGTTTTGTTTGTGTTTGTAGGTTACAATAGGTCATACTGTGTCATAAACCACATGAACAAACCTGAGTGACATTCCATATGTTTTTATGTTTTAACACCTCTGTGCCAGCTCAAGAGAAGTGTGATACTCACCAGATGAGCTCTGCTTGCTTCTCTAATCAACACCAAACATCAAAGAGACCTCACTGACAACGACCAGACCGAATGTGATTGGTTTTCAGTCTGAAATTGATTTGGGATGCATGCGTGTGTAAGCGTGGGTGTGCTTGCTTGAGTCACGCAGGCTGAGAAACAAAAAAGAAAGCAAGGAAGGCACACAGCTTCTTGCAATCTATCTTTCCATTTACAAGCAGTGTCTGTTCAGAATTGTGATCACCATTGTGTCTCATGATGTGGTATTTTCAGAATGTTCTCTGTTCTAGCCTGTAGCTTCACTTCCTCCTCAGAGCAGTGTTGAGTCAGTGCCCATGACTTTTGTCCCAGAAAGGAATACTCTGGTTTCCCACAGCATTTAGAAATGATTTGTAATGCTATTAAAGCTCTTGCACTCTTGATGTTACCACATGTGTAAATAATAATCTTGCTTTCAGTTGTATAGGTATTTTTGCACTATAACAGTATACTCTTTATCTTTAGTGTAATATGATAAATAAAAAGACCTTAAGACCTTATTGATACATTATTGTTTCTGTTAATTACTGTTTGTTTATTTATTTATTTACTTAACTGTAATCTGCAGTATACTGTGATGTTTTTGTTTTGTTTTGTTTTGTTTTGTTTATAAAAATGTAGAAATAGAACTGACTCAATTAGGCTTATGTCTGTTTTGTTATGGCACTTAACCAACAACTTGATGAAACTTTCACTGTGTGAGCAAATCAGGTAGCGATTTATTACATAATTTATTAGCCATGTTTGTTAAACTGGCTCCTTATTTACTTGTATAATCTTTAAATCCCTACTGCAAGGACAAGATTAGAAAATACCACTTAAAACATTTCCATATCGTTCCGGTGAAATATGTTTATGATTTCTTTTAAAGCTGAGGTTTGAATTAATGTAGACCTTTAAAAACAACAACAACAACTCATTTTTTGGTTAATTTTGGTTTCAATTTTGGTCTTTTTTCTTTCTTTCTTTCTTTCTTTTCTTTTCTTTTTTTTTCTTTTTTTTCTTTTTTTTTTTTTTTTACCAGACCTCAACACTTATTGTTCTGTTTTCTTGTTGTATTATTTGAAGAACACTAAACAAATTACTTATGAAGAGCCAAAAGGGCCAACAAGACATGCCTGTAAACATAAAATATTACATTAAACAAGTGTATGTCATATAATGTCATATAATGTCATGTGAATTTAAAATCCCTGTCAAATTATTTCAAACTTCTTTCTCACTGATGCTACAGTAGGTTTCAGATACAACTCACTAGGTCAATATGCTTGTCTAAAATACAATAATTGTAATTTAATATGTTAAAGATATATTTCGCGAATTGATCTACCAGTTCAATGCAACCTGAGCAAATAGAATCTTATCATTAATATTTAATATAAAACTGGCTAGGCTAGTATGGGCAATGTGCCTCCCAATGCTGAAATGAAACTTATCATTGGGTTTCATGTGACATCACACCATCATTTTGAAGACTGATTAGAGGACTGACTGTATCAGTGTTATTGTGTCTGTGCCTCATTAAGAAAATTAATTTCCATTTATACTGATAAGCGACTTCCCTAATACACTTGACTACAGAGAGTACATCCTCAGTAAGCAGCAGTGCAGCAGATCCTCACTGTCATACTGCTTTTAGCTATGTTAGCTACGTTATGGGACAACTGGGAAATTTATCTTGGCAGCAAACATGCCTAGCTTTAGCAATTTAACAAATTAGTTTATTAGGTGGGTGGCACAGTGGAGTAGCGGGTAGCGTTGACACCTCATAGCTCCAGGGTCCTTGGTTTGATCCTGGGCTTGGGTTACTGTTTGGGTGGAATTTCTGTGCATGTTCTCCCTATGTCTGTGTGGGTTTCCTCTGGGTTCTCAGGTTTCTTTCCACCACCCAAAAACATGCCCTTGGGTGGCTTGGCTAAGATAAATTTCCACTAGGTGTGAATTATTTGTATGTGAATGGCGCTCTGTTATAGACAAGCATCAAGCCAGAAATTAAGTGCCAAATACGACAACCTCAACAGAAATATCCTGTGACTGAAACATATACATTATATGCCCAAAAGTATGGACACCTGACCATCACACCCATATGTGGTTCTTCCTCAAACTGTTGCCACAAAGTTGGAAGCACACAAATGTCTACAGTATGATATCCTTGTATGCTGTAGCATTAAGATTTCCCTTCACTGGAACGAAGAGATCCAAACCTGTTCCAACATGTACTCAAACCAAGCTCCATGAACACATGGTTTGCCAAGGTTGGAGTTGCTCTTGTGGCTGAATGAACACAAATCCCCCAAACCATACTACAAAATCTAGTGGAAAGCCTTCCCAGAAGTGTGGAGGTTAATATAAAAGCAAAGTGGGACTCAGTCTGGAGTGGAATGTTCATCAAGGACATATGGGTGTGATGGTCAGGTGTCCACATACAGTACAGTACTTTTAACCATATAATGTATGCAGTGACAGATCACAAAAAAAATGTTTAATATTAGAAATCATGTTGGCTTTTATATAACAGGTAGGCCTATTATTTTAGCGTCTAGACATTTTTTTTTTGACTCTTTTGGCTTCTCATACTGTTGAGGCGCGCTCGCGCGTCTGAGCTGGAATGCATTGACGTAAGAGCAGGCGCGCTGGTGCGCTCGAGCCCGAGGTGAGCGCTCGAGCACTGCAGAGACACTGACGAGCTCAACAACATCTCAGCACAACATCTCTCCTTCTCTCTCTCTCTCTCTCTCATTTCACTCCTTTCACCTTCACCTTCTCCTACAGCCGAACCAACCGAGACTCAGCAGATTCTGTGTGACAGGAAAAGGAGAAAGACGGTTGGTAAACATTTTGTTGTCAGAACTGAAGAGAAGGAGGCGGATGCTCGGTAAACAGATAAACAGCCTTCGTGTCGCTCCGGTAAGTTATTAAACACACACACACACACACACACAGTATGTTTCTAATACCGTTATTCTGTGTCTAAACATATTGTGTTCAATATGGCCGTGTGGCTGCTTTGAGCCTATTTTCTGTCCTGTCCGTGTGTGTGTGTGTGTGTGTGTGTGTGTTGCAAAATGACATTTAACGTGCATTTTCTATTCATTTATTCTGTATTAAGTCACATATTGTAGTGTTGAATTAACCCTTATCATTTGTGTCCAAGCTCAGTGTTGAATGAACTCTTAAAGGTTGAATTCACTTACATAGTGGAGCATTAACTCTTAAATTGATGAATTAGCTCATACAGTGCTGAACTGATTAATACATTTTAACTAACTTTTTTTTTTTTAAATGCTGTATTAGGTCCTAGAAATATACTATTAAATAAAGTGCTGACTTAGTTCTTTAAAGTCCCCATGAAATCAAAATGGAAGTTTTGTGGCTTTTATTATGAATATGTTTGCCTTAAGGTTATCTATAAGCTAGTGTGCTCCAAAACAATGACAAATTTCGTATTTAGAAGATTATATGCATTCAAAATGTAAAGCCTCGCTACCATTAGTATGGATGAAGAATTTTGATGACATCATTCTGCACTTCAGTGTTCATTGTACAGCTTCTTGTTAGATTTTCTATCCAATCAAATGCTCTGTAGAATCTGAAGTGTCCCACCCCCAACATTATAAAAATCACATTGCTTAAAAGCTGTTGGCTATTTAAAAAGGGGGAAGAGCCACTCGATATGTCCCGTCCTGACTAAATTACGTCAACACATCGAATACCGCTGCACGTTTCAAGGCATTTCCTGGGGACTTTACAGGTGCAATGGTCAATATTCTTCATTTTTTACTAGTACTGATAATGTGGAACATTATTTAGAATCATAAAATAGTATACACCATTGTGTCAGTTTAAAACTCCAGTTCAGAATAACCCGCCTTCCGCTCCAGAATGTATGTTTGTATTAGGATTTGTTCCTTGTAAATCATTTTATAGACATGCCCCCAACACCCCTTCACGTCCTGATCAATCATTATAAGGAGAAGTTTCATGTTTATGGAGTTGTAACTTGGCTTTCAAACAGTTGAATATCCGAGTCCGCTTGTCATGACAGTCCTTGCTAATTGCAACTCTAGTTAGCATGCTAAGTCTAGTTGAACCACCACAAGTTTTGGGGGCGGAGCTTTATGTGCATAGGGTAAAATAGGCTCAGTGAGTTCAAAAAAATCATAAATCATTCAAATCTTATTCAACTCCACCCATTTAACAGTTAGAGGCCTTTTTCTCACTTAATGCAGCTTTAAATCATGAATTAACTCATAGTCTTTAGTCAACTCTTAAAATGATGAACTTCTACAGTGTTGAACTTTTAAAATGTTGTATTAATTCACATAACATTGAATTAACTTATAGTGTTGAATTACAATCTTCAAAGACTTAACTTGTAAAACTCTTCGAATTATTATCTTGCAGTGTTCAATAAATACCGGTGTAAGTGTATGTGTCAAGTGATCTGTTAATGAAACACTATAGGGGTTCATACAACATCAGAAGGATTAGTTCACAGTAATGTGTTGAATTAATACCTACAGTGTTAAACTTACGCTAATTGTGTTCATGTAATTTCAGAGGGACTTACACAAACACTGTAATTCAACAATCATGATGGCATGACCTGTGTTACATTTGAGGGGAGGCTACCTTGGTAGTGATGGTTCAAGGCACAGTGGTAGAGATAGTTTGTAGATGCAGCTGGAGGGACGGCAGAAGGCAGCGCGGTAGGGTTACTTGTAGGGCTGGTTGTAGTGAGGGCAGTAGGGATGGTTGTAGGGACGGTTGTAGTGAGGGCAGTAGGGAAAGTTGTAGGGAGGGTTGTAGTGAGGGTAGTAGGGGCGGTTGTAGTGAGGGCACAAGGGACGGTTGTAGTGAGGGCACTAGGGATGGTTGTAGGGATGGTTGTAGTGAGGGCACTAGGGATGGTTGTAGGGACGTTTGTAGTGAGGGCAGTAGGGACGGTTGTAGCGATGGCTGTAGGAACAGTTGTAGTGAGGGCAGTAGGGATGGTTGTAGTGAGGGCAGTAGGGATGATGGTAGGGACAGTTGTAGTGAGGGTACTAGGGATGGTTGTAGGGACGTTGTAGTGAGGGCAGTAGGGACGGTTGTAGTGATGGTTGTAGTGAGGGCAGTAGGGATGATGGTAGGGACAGTTGTAGTGAGGGTACTAGGGATGGTTGTAGGGATGTTGTAGTGAGGGCAGTAGGGATGTTTGTAGCAATTGCTGTAGGGACGGCAATAGGGACGGTTGTAGCGATGGCTGTAGGGATGGTTATAGTGAGGGCACTAGGGATGGTTGTAGGGACGGTTGTAGTGAGGGCAGTAGGGATGGTTGTAGGGACGTTGTAGTGAGGGCACTAGGGATGGTTGTAGGGATGGTTGTAGTGATGGCTGTAGGAACAGTTATAGTGAGGGCAGTAGGAACGATTGTAGCGATGGTTGTAGTGAGGGCAGTAGGGACAGTTGTAGTGAGGGCAGTGGGGATGGTTGTAGTGAGGGCAGTGGGGATGGTTGTAGCGATGGCTGTAGGGATGGTTGTAGTGAGGGCACTAGGGACGGTTGTAGTGAGGGCACTAGGAATGGTTGTAGGGACGGTTGTGAGAGCACTAGGAATGGTTGTAGGGACGGTTTTAGTGAGGGCAGTAGCGATGGCTATAGGGACGGTTGAAATCACGGTTGTAGGGATGGCTGTATTCTGTAGATCGAAGATTTGAAATAAAGAGATAGAGGTAGCATTGTGTGCTGCTGCTGCTACATCTGAGCAATGCGCACATTTTCCCACGCTCAGCAGCTCTGTGTCTGTGTGTGTGTTTGTCTGTCTATGTGTGTGTGTGTGTGTGTGTGTGTGTGTGTGTGTGTGTGTGTGTGCGCGTGCGTGTGTGTGTTCATAACAGCATAAGTCAGGGAGTGTGTGTCAATGTTTGGAACATAATTCTGCAGGCCTTGAACCGAGACCGTGTGTGTGTGTGTGTGTGTATGTGGGTGTGGGTGTGACTGTGCAGTATGGACACAACGTCCTGACACACATCCTTTTGAGCTGCTGAGAGCAGCATGCTGCAGTGTGTGTGTTTGTGTGTTGTGTGAGAGAGGAGAGCTCTCACTGCAATTTCATCACACAGCACTCTAGACGCTGAGAGACTAAAATATCACAGCGAGAGAGAGAAGAAAGAAAAAGGAAGTGAATAACAGAAACGGGGTTGACAGGATTCTGAATGCATCGATTTGGACATTGGTGTACTACAGAGTGCACTACTTTGAGAGGCGTGCCATTTTGTAGACACCTCAGAAAGTCTAGGGTGCTCATAAAAGCCCTCAATGCACTGCTTATGGTTAGTGACCAATTGATTTACCCTAGGTGGTAAAAAAAACCCGTAATGCACTCGGGTTTATAGGGAATAAGAAATAGGGTACTGTTTCAGAGGGAGGCCGTGTAGTAAGTTTTATGAGCGACATATCTTATGAAAAATCATTTCTGCTAAAAAAAAAAGAAAAGAAAAGTTGGGAGTATTGACTCCTCCAACAAATGTAAAAAGAATATAAACATTTAATATGTGGAAAAAGAAACATGATGAAGGGGAAGATAAAGTCTGAAAGAAGAAATGATGCATAGACATACATATAGGAGATATTTTAGACGCGTGGCTAGTTGACGTTCTGTATAACATGGCCACCATGTTGGCGCTCGCCTTTCATGCTGTAAAATGACCAGCTGCTTATGGGCGTGTAAACATATTCCTAAACTAAACAAACAAAAAAACAACAACAAAAATGCTGATGTTTTCCAACAGCAACACCCAGTTTAAACACTATGGTGAGATATTGTATGTGTTATTTTAGTTGTATTGCTTTGAGAGTCATTGATGTTGGCCTTTTCTCAGTAAATATTAGCTAGTTATGTTAGTTTGCCAATTATATATGAATATATATATATTTTATCCAGTTCAGTTAAACTAATGTGTTTTCATATTGAACATATTCACAGTTGTAGCCAGACTAAATTTACACGGTCAGAGTACTTTATTTTTTGGACTCCGATGGTAATATTCATGGGCGTAACCACGCATTCTTTTTGGGGGGGGGTTGACCCCCCCCAATGTTGAGGAAATACCAATCTGTCCTCCCCAATATAAAGTAGAAAATATTTTCTATATGTCCCCCTCTAATGAACCCTGCCAACAGATCTGTCTTTTTTTCATCTATTCTATTTATTTATGTCTATTCCTTTTTAATATATTTCCATTTGTTAAGGAAAATAGGTGTGTGCCCCCCCTCCAGTTGTACACTTGGTTGCGCCCATACTCAACGCAAGTGTGTTGATATATTTTGGCAGCTCAGTCTGTAAGAAATGGAGACAGCAGCCAAGCGTAGAAAAGTGCAGCAGAACATACTTTTTTCAGACAGTAAGTAACTAGATACCTAAATAGTAGGTAACCGTAGCTTAGTATAGAAGGCATCATACCATGGCTTGGTTTGTTCTTAAGACCGTCAATTAACTTTTGATATTTGCACACCCACAAAGTAGGCTAGGCTAACGTCAATTCCAGTTTTTGACCATTAACGTTACATTCACTTGCATATCATCCCGCCAAGTTCGATGTGAACCCTCACTTTGTGACAGACTGTCATAAATGCGAGTGGAAGTGAGGAGAGTTGCACAGCATTTCGTTCCTTTACACTACATTTGGGCTAAGGACAACTAAGTGATTTTACAAATATGAGGCTCAGCATAATGCTGAGATGTGCTAGCTTGGCAACGAGAGATATGAAACTAACGTCTGAGTTGTGGCCATATCGTAGTTAAACATTCAGAACTAGTTATGGCAGTTTGTCCTTTAGAATTAAAAAAAGAAAACTCCAGTACCCTTTAAATAGCTAACGTTTCAGGTTACCACTATATATTGTTGTACACTTATTTACATAGCAAGCTAAACAGCATGATATGATATGACATTAACATAATAAATGACACCAGTTACAAAAACAGAATATTCAATTTATCAAAATAAAATGATCATCTAAGTCAGTCATTGCTCTTCTGGGAAAATAATGGTACCTGGTCACAATGCAGGCAGCACAGCATTGCTTGGAAGCATCCGTGGGGAAAATGTATTTACATATAGTGTTGAATTTAGTTTCATAGGTAGCCATCCTTTCTGAGTTTGTTTAAAAGTCATGATTGCGTGTTTAAATATTAGCGTGTGTGGTTTGCCTGCACACATCTTAGCTCGCCTCTACTTGGTGTGGTAGGTTTCATGGTAGGCTATGGAGCAGAGAATACATCTGCCCACAGGACGTCCACAGCACCATACAATTTCCCCATGCTGTGGGGGTGGACCCCCCCAATGTCCATACCATGGTTACGCCCTTGGTAAGATTAAGTCAGTAGACCTGTGGCTGGGACAAGCAGATTGCGTGCCTGGGCTGTCAGTTTTTTATTCGTGGTTGCTCAGCGGTAACTTGACCAGGCTGCTGATATGGCAGCTATCAGCTTTTTTCTTCCTCAGGTCAGTCGCTCCAGGATTTTGCGATGTTGCTATCGCAGAAATAAACGCACAATCAAGGAAACTCCGCAATATTCACATGAGTTTGCAATTTTAGAGTATTACTGCACAGCTAAAAGGTCTCGTTCACCAACAAACATCACTACGGAAGACCGTGCAACACAATTTTGTGCAATTGTAATTTCGCCAATTCATGTAGATTTCCACTAAAAAGAAGCACACAAAAAAAACTGCAAAATCAAACTTTTTTAGCTGCAACAATCACAAAAAAATGGTAGAGTGAGCATCAGATTGAACACTCTCTCACCTAGTTAAGATGATCTCAACTTTGCAATGGTTTTGGGAAACTCAGTCGTGAGAAAGAAAACTGCCTTTCACAACAAATGCAACAATTGGTTCATATAATTTATGGTGATCTAACTTCTACACTACTCACGAGCCTTCAGCTAAACCTTCAGCTTTCCAACTTAATTGAAATTATGAAAATTTGTTTGTACTGATGTGGTTTTTTTTTCCCATAACAAAACTGTTTAGCATAAAAAAACTGATAATAGCATATCAAGCAAAAACAAAGATACATTCTGACTCGAATAACATCTTTTATGTGCAAAAAAAGAGAAAATCTCTCCAGTGTTTGTAAAAGGTCTTTATCTTTATGCTTGATAAAGATTTAGGTACCATGATGATGCAGGACTCCTAGCAGTTTATTATATTTATTAATCAGTCTTTTTATCTCTTTACACAGTTCATAGTTGGATATAGACTAACAGAAGAGGGAGGGTGTGTGTGTGTTTGTGTGTGTGTGTGTTAATGTACTATGCACAATGCAGTTAACTCCCCCATCACCACACTGACCTCATCACCATCAATACTGTATGATGGGAACACTGACAATGAGATCATACCTGTAGAGGAAACCCCACTCCTCTCCACTTTCCTTCTCTCTAATCCTCTCTCACTCTCTCTTTCTCTCACTCTCTCTTTCTCTCACTCTCTCTTTCTCTCACTCTCTCTTTCTCTCGCTCTCTCTGTGAGTGAGACAGTATGAGTCATCATCTCACACTTCTCCCCTGATACCACGTGTCACTCCGAGCCTCCTATCAGGCTGTGTGTGCGTGTGCGTGCATGCGTCTGCGCGCGCGTGTGTGTGTGTGCTTTTTTGTTTGTTTGTGTGTATTTGTGTTTTTGTTGTGTGCATGCATACACATCTTCGTTGGTATATGTATATGTATGCGCATGTGCAACCATGTGCATCATGTTTTATACATATATATGTGTGTGTCTGTGTGTGTGTGTGTGTGTGTGTGTGTGTGTGTGTGTGGAGTAGCTGCTGCAGTGCGGCCATGTTGTGTTTTGCTTGTGATGTGAGGGAGAACCACAGAATGGGTGGATGATTTGTGTGTGTGTATATATTTGTGTTTGTGGGTGACTGTGTTTCTTTGTGTGATATTCTGTGTGTGTTTGTGTATGTGTGGTTATATATGTGTATGCCTGCATGGATTAGTGTGTATGCATGTGTGAGTACTTCGTTCAATACGCGTTTATGTGCATTTTTGTGTGTGTGTGTGTGTGTGTGTGTGTGTGTGTGTGTGTGTGTGTGTGTGTGTGTGTGTTATCAGTAGGATGCAGTGTGTGCCCTTGGTAGGAAACGGTCTGACTGTCGTGCACTATGGAAGGGAAAGCCTTATCCTTCCTCCGGGCACACGCACACACACACACACATTCACATGCATGCACACACACATATATATATATATATATATATATATATATATATATATATATATATATATATATATATATATTCCATACAGGCATGTAAAAACACACACACTTTCTTTTCTTTGACAAGACTACCAACTTTAAAAATCTTTTCCCAGATGTAGTTTTAATTCTATTAAATTCATTTTTATTAACTTCTTTTCAGTGTTAAAATGTCTGTGTTTGTTTCTGTTTGTGTGTACAGAGAGAAATATAGACACAGATATAGAAAGAGAGATGTGTCTGCAGACACATGACACAATGTGCATGTGTGAATGTCGTCCATAATTAACGGCATTGCTTTCTGCAGACAAACAGTGCTCTCTTTGTGTGTGTGAGTGTGTGTGAGTGTGTGAGTGTGTGAGTGTGTGAGTGTGTGAGTGTGTGAGTGTGTGAGTGTGTGAGAGTGTGTGAGAGTGTGTGAGAGTGTGTGAGAGTGTGTGAGAGTGTGTGAGTGTGTGTGAGTGTGTGAGTGTGTGAGTGTGTGAGTGTGTGTGAGTGTGTGTGAGTGTGTGTGAGTGTGTGTGAGTGTGTGTGAGTGTGTGTGAGTGTGTGTGAGTGTGGTCCCGTAGAGATCAAGTGCATCACTCCAACATGGCATCAGTCTCTTTCTATCCTGGATACAACTCATTAACTATCATTAACTATTCTGCACCCTCCATTAACACACACACACACACACACACACACACACACACACACACACAGAGGCTAATTATGATATCTTGTTACACATATTGATCTGCACCATCTGGTTTGCACTCTTGTCATATGACTCCTCCATCAATATGCAGAGAAACACACCACCTCTCCATTCCTTTTCCTTTCCTTTACTTTTTCCTTTTCCTTTCTTTTCCCGTGCTGTTCAGATATCGTCACATGACTACTCTGAGTATTTCAGACTCTATATTTCCACATTATAGTTTAGTCTATTGCCTGAGGCTCTTGTTGACAGGTAACATCAGTACCCTAGTGGTAAGTGTTTGCAATATCATTTCTCACTTTTACATCAGGTATAAAAAAAGGGAAATGATATTACAAACGATAGTACGGCTCCTGACTGAGAGATCCATTTTAAGGAGCAAATTCTGATAACCAGTAATATCGACTGAACATTTTTATCTGGTGAAACTGTAGCAGGTGCCAGTAGTTTTACATAACCAAGTCTGATATGTCAGTTTCTCACACCCGACAACACGAACAGCAGCAGTATCCGAAGAAACAGCACACAAAATCACACTGCACTTTTATATAATTTTAATTCATTTGTCTGGTAATGAGTTACATGGCATTTCAATTGTAGATACAGATTTTGTCTGTTTAATTAGAAAATTGAGAATTATAAATAAAATATATTTTAAATGATGTGCATGTATCAGCCATTTTCCTACATCATGTAACTCGAGTTATGTTAGACATCTAACAGTAGAAGGTGGGACATTCAAATGCTCATTTTTGCTTTTGAATATGTAAATATTATGAAAATTCAGATACTGTTTAACGAGTGAAAGTGCACACACACACATACACACACACTGTACGAGTGTATATGCATGTCTGTACCAGTGTACCCTCTTGTGGGTAGTCTCTCTGTCACACCTCCCACTTTTTCCACCCACATACTTCAGTGAAAGACCTCTAGAAGGAAGGAAGGAAGGAAGGAAGGAAGGGTTTGTCACCATGCTTCATGTTGATTTCATGACGTTTACACACCTGTCTGAGCACCGTGTCACACGTCTGCTGATTTCGTTCTTCAGTTAATATTTACAGATGAATTATTAAAGGCATTTTAACAGAGGAAGCATCTGTGAGAACAATCTCACATAACCTTACATAAAAGCAACACACACACACACACATACACAGTAGCACACATATGCTTTCACATACAACACACCCAGGCCTGTTCGAACACAGTTACATAAAAACAAGACCAGCACACACACACACACACAGATGAAAGATAAGTAAGTCATACATACTGTACTTCTCTGTCATAAGACTACTTAAAAAATTATGCATATAAATACCCCTGATTTTCCAACATGCCCTGTAATGCCCTTGCACCCCATTCAGGGTGTATTACTGCCTCACGCCCAGCATTCCCGGGATAGTCAAGATGTAAATCTGAAATGATATGGTGATGTTAATGACTGTCCCATTCCCCCAGCCGTGTGTGCACACACACACACACACACACACACACACACACACACACACACACACACACACACACACACACACACACACACACACACACCCCCCCCTACACCCCTACACCCCTGCCACTGGGAGGATCCCGGGGCACTGGGATGTTTTTTAATCTATTCCGATCAAATGAAGCAAGCATATTTAAAGTACACTTTACTACACTATTGTTACATTATCCAGACAAACAGCCTGCGGCAAGAGGACAAAACGTTGCTAAGTAGCGAACACAACACGAAGATTCATCTGACATTTAAACACATTCATATACGTTACAATGAACTGAAGTCAAAAGGCATAGTTTAACCATTCATTGCTACAGACAATACAAAATAACAAAGGAAATATTAAACAGATTTGCAAACAGCAAATGGCATCTCATCATCCCAAAACCAATCATTAACATCCGCCCTAAATAGAAATGACAGATCACAGCATCTTATCCCACGTCACAGTAAAAAAGTCTGCACAGGAACAATTACCCATTATACAACCCCAAATGTCTAGCCCACATATTTTGCTCCTAATTTGTGGTGTAGTTACAGGGATTCTTGCTCAGTGTGTCAGCCATTTAACACCATTTTAAGTCTGCCAATCCTCGTCTGCTTTATCAAACAGGTGACCTACTGGCACTAAAAGTACACATTATGTATTTAAGAACTTCTTAACTTGCTGTTAACACTAATGGGACTCTGAATGTGAGCTAAAAGGCAGGTACACTTGGAGGGTAAAACTGCTTAAGCCTGTAGGTAAAAGAATCAGATAGAGTGCTACTATCAACTGTAGGAAAGAAAGAAAGAAAGACCAAAAATTTACAAAATGCCAAAAATATAGAGTAAATAAACATAGAAAATTGTCAGCATACATGTTTACAGCTTAAGGCTGAAAAGGTACATCTGTCATTTGTCTATAAAAACATACAGGCTAACTATGTATTTTGCTTTTAGCGCTATGTGGAGCCAGGGTCTGATTATAATACAACAACAGTGCACAACACACCTTTTAATGAACGTCAGAGTAGTTTGTTTGGACCCCGCATGACTCATTTAGCATTTTTCTCCTCAGGCAGCTAATAACAGCAACAACAACAAGAAAAAAATTAGTTCTCAAAGTTAGATAGCACTCATTCTAAAATATGTTTTAAAAATCTAAGACAAGTTCACATTCTGCAGTAGGCTGTTTGTCACTGTAGTAATGCTAAACATTTTTCCAGCAAGCCTTTCGTAATTTATTTGAAGAATGTCATTTGAGGAAATGTATTATCGACTCAGAATACAGGATATGTGCATATGTCACTTAAAATACTTAAATGTTAAGAGATATGGATTCAACATATTATTATTATTATTATTATTATTATTATTATTATTAAGCGCCAATGTACGCCTAAGCACGGTTAACACTTTATCTCCTTTAGGAGAAATGTCCCACCCCCAAGCTGAAAAACTGGAAGTTTTGATTGGTTTTTCAACTGTGTCAGACCTGTCTGTTATTGCCTGAAGTGCTGGTCACCGGCCCAGTAAGATTGAAAAGTTCCAGGTCAAATGCCAGCTCGCCCCTGTTGCTCCAGCAGTCCTGCCTACAGGGCCTCCATACACACACACACACACATACACACACAGAGACACAGACATAGACACACACACCCACACCCTAATAGCTGTTTCAGCATAAGACAATGTGATATAATGTGACTCTACTTGGAAATGTGTAACACTTTATTTATCCAGTGTTCACACTACCAATCCTCTATAAACTGTTATGAAGCAGCCTACTGTATCAACTGATTCTCAACAACATATCAAATGATGATTGTGAACTGTTTTATTTATCACTCTTCTGATCTTCACTAGGTGATGTCTCACTAGAGCTGCGTTCGTTTCGACCGTCCTGTAACTGCACATCGCCCCGCACCTCTGATTCAATATGGCCGCTATAAAGAGCGGCTCAGAGGGCAAAATTGCCGGCCTCTACGAGCTGGATCGCACACTAGGGAAAGGCCACTTCGCCGTCGTGAAGCTCGCACGCCACGTTTTCACCAGGCAGCTGGTGGCTGTGAAAATCATCGATAAGACCAAGCTGGATGGCATGGCCATGGGCCACCTGCTGCAGGAAGTGCGCTGCATGAAGCTGGTACAGCACCCCAACGTGGTGCGTCTCTACGAGGTGATCGACACGCACACCAAACTCTACCTCATCCTGGAGCTGGGTGATGGCGGAGACCTGTACGACTACATCCTGCGGCATGAAGGTGGAGTCGCTGAGCGCACCGCCAAAGTACATTTTGCTCAGATCGTGCACGCCATTGCATACTGTCATCGACTGCATGTAGTGCACCGAGACCTGAAGCCCGAGAACGTTGTGTTCTTCCGCCAGCAAGGGACCGTCAAACTCACTGACTTCGGATTCAGCAACCACTTCCAGCCCGGAACCATGCTCGTCACCAGCTGTGGCTCACTGGCCTATTCAGCTCCGGAGATACTGCTGGGAGAGGAGTATGATGCCCCTGCTGTGGGTGAGTGTGTATACGTGTGTGTGTGTGTGTGTGTGTGTGTGTGTGTGTGTGTGTCAGAAGGATGACATCTATATATGAGTGCACGTGTTTATAAATTGCAGCTAAGATGTCTTTGTTGTCCTTGAGTTGAGTTGGAATCCTACTTTTAACTCCTCCCACTTCTATATAAGTGAAGAGGAAACAAGCTAAACTAAGATTATAAAGTGTACATCCAATCAGTTTTACAGCAATTACAGTGTGTTCCATGAGTCCTATAAAATCCTATTATGATACTATCTTTTCAAATTTATCCAAGTTTTTGTATGAATGTGACTCATTGTGGTTCAAGTGTTTTTTCCTCTAGCTAGAGAACATTTGATTTGATTCAGTTTAAGCATAGACTTTTATCATTAAATCAAATTATGTGAAATCAGATTGTGAACATAAAGTAAAAGTTATCGACTTGGAGGTTTATGAGATCATTATATGATTTGTCATGTTGATGTTTGTGAGTATATACTATGTGTGTGTATGTTTGTGTGAGAGAGGGCATGTGTGGGTTTGTGTTTGTGTGAAGGAGCATGTGGCTCTCTGGCTCACTTGGCTTCGGATATGAATTAGGGTGAAGAGCATGGTACTTCCTCAGTGGGTCGTGTGTGTGTGTGTGTGTGTGTGTGTGTGTGTGTGTGTGTGTGTGTGTGTGTGGCTCTGGCCTAACTCTGTTCAGAGAGGGTATGTGTGTGTGTGCATGAACTTGTGTAACTTTCTGGCCTATTTGGATCCAGTGGTGCTGCTTTCAGCAGTGTACTATTGTGTGTACGTTTGTGCATTTCTGTATTTCTGTATGTGTGTATGTTTTATATTATTTTTTCACTTCACCTAATATAGCTGCACAGAACAATATATCGTGAATCTGTTGCTCTGTATTCTGACTTGGTGTTGGTGAACACTCAATGTTCATAATAACTGGGGCGGCTGTGGCTCAGGTGGTAGAGCGGGTTGTCCACTAATCGTAGGGTTGGCAGTTCGATTCCCGGCCCGCATGACTCCACATACCGAAGTGTTCTTGGGCAAGACACTGAACCCCAAGTTGCTCCCGATGGCAAGTTAGCGCCTTACACGTCAGCTCTGCTACCATTGGTGTGTGAGTGTGTGTGTGTAAATGGGTGAATGAAACACAGTGTAAAGTGCTTTGGATAAAAGCGCTATATAAGTGTGCCATTTACCAATAACAAAAGACAGTAAGTTGGTCTGATGCCTACAGCTACAGTAACCCTTTGAACGTCATGTCCACTTAGAAACTGTGTTCAGGGGGTTCCTCTGGTTTCCTCCCCCAGACCAAAGACATGCCATTTCTAAATTGTCCGTAGTGTGTGTGGAGTTGTGCCCTGCGATGGCACCCTGTCCAGAACTTAGACTTCATGGATCCCCCATGACCCTGTCTAGGATAAGCGGTATGGAAAATGGATGGATTGTTTCCCAAGCTAAACTCATGCTCTTTGTCCTTAGTGTATATATAACCATTAGTATTTAGTGAGTTTGAATCCAACCCTATGGGGTGTGTTTCCTCCAACTGGACTCGCCAGAACTTCACCTTTTCTCTCTCTGGCATTATCTGTCTCTCCCTCGACCCTCCAGTCTCTCCTCACATCCTTCATCTTTTGTTCAGTGGAGAGTTTTCCCCCTGAATGGACACATCTGTGAGAAGATGGAGCTGTAGGAAGCTAGAGGAGTCCACGTGGAGAGATTTGCAGCAGTCCAGAATGAAACTCGGCCTACATCCTGGACACATTGACAGTACATTTAAAGTCCTGTTAGAATCTGAGAGTGGTCCGTGAAGTCCTTAAATGCAGTCATGTAGACATGTGATGGAATATGTTATGTTATATTTTTTCTTTGTTTAATTGCCATTTGAGCCATTTGAGTGGCTGTGTACAATGGTTACTGAATTTCATTTGAGTTATATTCATATTGGGTTTCACAGTGGGTCATAATCTAATCTAGACAGTGCAGAGGATGTAAACTAGCTAAATGAAGCAAACAGATACGACACCTGAATGCTAGTGTAGTAGAGGGAGCTTTCTGAATTGACAGGAAACATGTCTGACAGGATGGACAGGATGCCTTCTTATACTGATTGGTTGAATGTTGGCGGTCTACAGCATTAGATTTTTTACAGAGCGCAGGGCACCAGAGAGACCAGAGTTACTACTCCGAGCACACGTTTTACCGAACCTGCTGCTCCGGTTTCCTCCCCCAGTCTAAATACATTCGTTGTAATCTGATTGGCATTTCCAGATTGTTCGTACTGTGTGAACGTGTGTGCGATTGTGCCCTGTGATGGGTTGGGACACCCTCCCTGTATTGTGCCCCGAGAGAAAATTATAATAAAAGAAAGCAAAATAATTAAATGAAGCATAAAATAAAGTTGTACAAACAAAGTGACTCTCAGTTTCTACTTCTCATTCTCATTGTGTTAATGTATGAGACTTTCTGCCCCATTGGAGCTTGTTAGTGCATAGATATGATACACATGCTGCTTCCGCATAGCTGCTATAGGTGTGTGTGTGTGTGTGTGTGTGTGTTCTGGTCTTAGTAATGTGATATTTTTATCATCTCTTGCTCACTGTGATTGTCACAGCGACCGCATGAGCCAGGATTACAGCTACAAAAAGTGGGTCAGTCTCCTCCAAAAGGCAGCCACACACACACACACACACACACACACACACACACACACACACACACATTAGATTTTGTTTTTTGGCACATGGAGGGCACTGAGGCTATGTGAAGTGTTCTCACCTCACCTTGTCCTGGTTTCTGTGCAAAGATCAAGCCAATTCGATTTCATTCCAATTGCTGATTCCAAGAAAAAATGTTTTTTAACATTCACTAATGTTCCAAGTTTAACTCTGATTCATTAATGTCGCTAATAATACAGCTCTTTTGGCTCAGACACACAAGTTTACAACTACTCGGCTGGAGTTGTCCGAATGACGATCACTCCTTATAGTCTCTATTAACAATCTCACACAGCTACAGCAGCACTGCTCTGGGATTCACGCCTTATTCATTTCATTTATGCTCGTGTATATGACGCTGTTAATCGGCTGATCTCAGATAAAGATTAGCGTAAATAGATCTAAGGCTCCGTCTCTCTCACCTTCTAATGGTATTGTTTTTTTCACGGTTGTAACATGAATCCAGCTTTCCCCTACACAACTTGATCAGCTCATGTTCTTATCATCACATGGTTTGGTTTTATCTCCACCCCTGTTTTGTCATTGGTTGCTTTCCCCATTGTTTCCAAAGGTCTTCAGTTTAGCCTTTGATGAATTCATCTAGTTATATCATTCTGTCTTTATATGGTTGTGAAGTCTCTTCATTGTGTTTATTTCCTGATTCGTTCCTGCCTTTTGTTTACAAGTATGGATCTTTGAGTAAGCAACAATATTAGGGCAAAATGACATGGCCAAGTTACAATAAAAAAACAACAACAACAAAAAACCCTAAAATAAAATACATTCAGGTCACTTTGACTTTATTTTGTCCTTGACAACAGTATAATGCATGTTGAATATATTATCGATCCAAGTTACTATCCATCCATCCATTTTCTGTACCGCTTATCCTACACAGGGTTGCGGGGAGTCTGTTGCCTATCCCAGGGGATTTGAGGTACAAGGCAGGGGACACCCTGTACGGGGTACCAACCCATCGCAGGGCACAATAACACACACACTCACACACTGATTCACATACTACAGACAATTTAGAGATGTCGATCAGCCTACAATGCATGTCTTTGGACTGGGGGAGGAAACCGGAGTACTCGTAGGAAACCCCCAAAGCATGAGGAGAACATGTAAACTCCACGCACACAAGGCAGAGGCAGGAATCGAACCTCCAACTCTGGAGGTGGGAGGCAAACGTGCTAACCACTAAGCCACATGCCCCCCAATCAAAGTTACTACTATTAACTAATTATAAAATGTACAAATATACACTAATTGCTGTACAACTAATCATTTAAAACTATTGAAGAACGGATGGTGAGATGGAGATGGAAAAGAGGAGAGTGAGTAGGTTTTGTTTATTCACAGTGTCAGGTTGTGGAAAAGCTGAGCTCTGTTGTTCCTAGAACCAGAACATACAGGCCACTCTCCTCTTTACCTGTATCGTGTGTGTGTGTGTGTGTGTGTGTGTGTGTGTTTGTGTGTGAATATTCATAAGGTCAGTCAGGGCCCCAGGCCGACACAGTAAGGTGCTCAAGTGACCTCCTTAATACACTTGCTCAAGTTCTGACACACACACACACACACAGTATATGTTTGTAGTTTCTGGAGTATTTCCCCTGAACAGCAGTCTTTAAGAGGCAAATGACATCAGCTGCAATATTTTTATAAACCAAGAGAGAGACACACAGGGATGAGAGGCAGATGGAGGACGGATGAGTGAGTGTTTGTAGAAAGACAGGGTGAGACAGAGCGAGAGAGGGAGAGATACAAAAGACAGAATGAGAGACATTGAAAGATAAACTGTGAACTGAGACACGACTCTATCAGTGACCATGCAATGTAATGAAAAAGAAGTAACACACGGTTGTCTCTATGCACTGGCAGCACTAGGGTAAAGCATTTGAAATACAATGCACATAAAGAAACTGTGTGTGTGTGTGTGTGTGTGTGTGTGTGTGTGTGTGTGTTTGCTTCTGTACGGCTTCATGATCATCCTTGTTGTGTGTAAACAATGGCAAGATAAAGCTTCAATGACCCATTAAATTACAGTTACATAATGCCTGTACACAGAACTCTGTGTGTGTGTGTGAGAGAGAGAGACAGAGAGAGAGAGAGAGTGTGTGTCAGTGGAAACCGAATGTTCAGTGTAGAAAAGAACAGAGATATTGTTAGCTCCAATGAAGGCATAGTTGGGACAATGGTACACACATGCACACACTTATGTTAAGTTCCTCTGATACACACAGCTGTGTGAAAAGCTTTTTTTTTCTTTGACGGCCATCTTGAAAGGGGGTGGAGATTTTGAGAAAGAATGTCCCTTTACATCTTCACAAAATACATCCTGTATTTTTATTTATTTATTTTTTCCCTCTAGGAGAAGCTGTGACTAAACTTGCATTCACAACTAGCAAGCTATGTTTGCTACATGGAGCAGAGAGTCAGGCATTTGAATTGAGATTGACTGGCTGTAGTAATTCCCTCAGACCAGTCCCATAGTATTACTTCTATGTTGTCCACCATGTTGTCTCTACTCTCACGATTTCAGTTCCTTTCCCTCGTTTAGTTCCCATTCAGCTGGCTGTGTGGTGAGAATTGCCTGGATACCTTCTTCTGCATATGTGACATTCTGACAGATTCTTGTAGTGACGTTGCAGTATTTGCATTAAATACTTCTGTATGCTCTCTCTTTGTTCCTCTCTGCTCAGTACGCAGAACTCTCTAGCTCAGAGAACACAGTTTACTAGACATTTCTGGATTTGTGTTGTTGTGTTTTACTAGTGTTATTGTGTGAAGTTTATATGCACGTCTGTGTGTTTCTGCATGAATGATTGTGTATGTTCGTGCGTGTGCATCTGTGTTTATGTAAGCTCACAGCTGAGTCGCTTCCTCTGTCCCAGCTTACTCCTCACTTACAGGCTCATAAATGATGCACTGAACAGCAGTCACATCTCCCTTTATGTGTGCCTTAAATGACCGTATATGACTGCATAATATGTGTGATATTTCTATGATGATGTATTTCATAGTGTATATATCTGATTATGTTGTGTTTGTGTTTTTCAGATATTTGGTCTCTGGGTGTGATTCTCTACATGCTGGTGTGTGGACGCCCGCCATTCCAGGAGGCCAACGACAGCGAGACTTTGATCATGATCATGGACTGCCGATATACCGTCCCAGATCACGTCTCTGCGGAGTGTAAAGAGTGAGAACACCAGGCGCACATGCTCACACACACAGCACATGGTCTAATGCAAAATTCACTTCTGTGTAAGAACATCTGCATCTCAATACATATCTACAACTATTCTAACACATCCATGCCAGTGTATACGCTACACACACACACACACACACGTTACAATACAGCACATTCAACAGCATTTACTTCCTCAGTAATCGCCCATAGACATGCACTATTTTTTTTTAACTTTGTCAAGTAAGTAGACAAGCAAGGTAACATATTTAGCTAACATTTAGCTAGCTAGTTTAGTGGCATTTTTACACAGATATGTACACAACTGATCAATATTTTCATTCCTTCTGCATTTTGGGGGGAATAGGTTTACATTACAGTCCATCCATACAAATTGTTCATTTTAGAGCCAAGGATCAATATGGCTGCCAAAGACCAGCCCATTGCTCTGTACAGGATGTAACTGAGCCCACCCACACGAGAGGTTTGTGCCAGAATGGCGAACATTAACTTGTGTAGCGTAAACGAAAACTTTGAAAGCGTAAACGAAAACTCTGGCAGCGCATGCATAAACTATGATTAGTGAAAAGGATACTTAGAAAACTGTTAACAACGAATGCTGTTTATTTGAAGATCGACATGTTACATTTTTGCCACGGAGTTCATTCTTTTCAGTTTCAGAGTGTTTTTCTTCTTTCTCATCGTATATTTTTGTTCCTTTCTTGAAACGTTACATTCAATATTTTTGGCACGAAAGTAATTCCATACACATGAAGCCAGCCAACCATGCCTTTTCGACCTGCTGCTCATGCTGCATCACAGGGCAGCGCAACACATTTAGAGGAAAAGCGCTATCTGCACTCTTCCACATACATGAGCAGACGGATGCCCACGAGTTTGGCGAGGGTCAAGGATCGTATTCGAACTTACCATCTTGTGATGAGAGCATCGCTCGTTTGCGTCACTCTGGAGCCCCAAAATATTTTGAGAAATGGGAACGAAACTGCACAAGCACAGGTCTAGAAGTTCATGAAACAGCTCTGTATTCTACAGATTTGCTTTAATATTAGATCGTAGAAACAATTCAACATTTTGTTAAGATCTTTACATGTTTAGCATGGTGCTCTTTTTGTAATGTCACGTCATTGATTCTCTTTAGAATATTCATTATAACAAAAAGGAAAATGCATAATGCACATTTCATTTTCTATACTTATTAGCATTTAGGATTGAGCCCTGTTGTTTCAGTGTAAGATGCAGTTAACCGAAGCATGGAACACTGTGTGTTCCGCTCACCCTCACACTAAACTTTACACTTACTTGTCAACCTTCAGTAGGACACACTCTGGCAGAACATGCTGTACTCCCGCGCTTTACATCTCCCAGCCAAACATGGAGCAATCAGAAGCAAGAGGGAAGGTTATTGGAAGCAGTTCAGCTCAGAGCTTCTTGGAATTTTGAGTCATGAGCCAAGAGGCGATGTGGTTTGAATCAGGATGCTGGCATGTCAAGGCAGAGCCTCCTTTCAGCTCTAGGCCTTTTTAAACACCATTTTCCCACTGAGTTGAGCTGAACATGAATGGAGTCTGAAAATTATTTTAAAATGCGTCTCCAGTTCCACATGATGATAAATTCAGCTTTACCAGTGCATTGATTGAATAAATGGATTTGCAGTAGTGCCTTAAAGGAAGAATCTGGCCAAAAAATGAAATGTCTCCTAATATTCAGAAGTCAGCCATGTTTTGTGTCTGCAGATTAGCATTGTTCTTGCAGTAAGTAGTACCAGATTAATTTGTGCTTCCTGAGACTGTATCACAGAGCACAAAGAGGGTCATAGGTGCCATTGTGAAAATGAATCACTCTCTTTCTCAGCACATAGTTTGGCGTCATTCTGCACCAGCGTCGGACTCGGGTAAGGGGTGTAGCTCAAAGTCTGATGGTGGGAATATATGCTAAAAAGGAATCGGATAATTATTCGATTTTTTAAAATACACTTTTTGCATAATGCACAAATAGAGGCTACATTCAGCTTGTGCTGTTGAGAGTTATATATAGCAGAGTTATTTGTGGAAAGAATACCCTCAAACATGGCTCTCCAAGGACAGGATGGATCTGAATCAACTGATTATACCTCAGAAATCTGGCCTTGAGGCTGTGTGTGGTTGTGTGACATCTGGGATGAACCGCATAGCCAAACATAGTGACTAGGTCACATGATCTACCCCCCATCAAAAAGTCCTTTAATGGGAAAATATTTCTTGTGTAAGTAAGAACGGCGCTCTCCTCAGGGAGCACTGATGCTCAAACGGGGATATTTCTGCCTCACTGTGTCTCTTACTGTTTGGGGTTTTTTCTCTCTTTTTCCTTTTATCTCTTAACGCTCTATTTGCTTTCAAAGGAAGTATGTTACACATCTAATGTTGCTTTTTGTAAAGCGAGAGCAACATCATTGAACAAAACATATCATGAGGATGTTTTGTGGTTAAATAAAGCACATATAATGACGCTAGGATGTGAATATCAGCGAAACGCTGGTGCGGGGTTAGGGTTAGAAATGAACGCTTACTGTGTGATAATGGTTTAGGATTTTGGATTTTTATTAAGAAGTAGAGAGAAGTAGAACAGGATTTACGTTGTTCTAACAGAGTCACACAGTATCAGGCGGCTATCATACGCTTGTATGTACCAGGAGCTTCTGGAGTATGACAGCTAAATGTAAATAGCTAGCTAATAGTGCCATAATATAAGGTATTAAATAAAGCTAGTGGTGTAGCGTTACACAGATTGGTAGCAGATAGATAATTGGTTGTTTTTAGACTGGAGAAACATTCATGTTAACGTCAATGCGATCTTCAAGGGTCTAAAGGTTCCGATGTCAGCAGGGAAGATCGCCATCATCACTGCAGCGGCACCTTTATTCCTTCTACTGGAGAAGCAGGAAGTTGTATGACCGTAATATTACCTTTCTGAGTTACCTGCAACAAACAAAACCAAAAGGATAATCCTCCATCATGGCCGATGCCTCCATTTTCATGACAGCAGTATTTGTCGAAACGTGACAAATCTTTGTGTTTTTATCATCAGTCATTTTTCAGCATCACCATCCCAAGCTAAAGAAGATGATGGGGGGAAAAAGATGTAACTAATTATCTGCACCAGTGTGCTATCTGGAAGAAAGAGGTCTGGTCAATTACTTGCTCAGTCTTCCTGTAATGGAAAGCGTTTTGTAAGGAATCAGACAATTTTCCCATCTATTCCGGTGACATATTTTAAGCTGCTGACGCAATGCAGGTCTCGAACACGAACACAAGACACAGCTTGTCTTAAAACCGCAATCGCACCTCTGAGAATTCATCTCCGATTGTTTGTATCAGAGTAGTATTGGCCCATGTATAGTTCTGTGATGTCTGTGTCATATTGGAATGCTACAACTAGAATCGGCAAGACTTTTGTGGATATTTCTGCCAGATAGATCAGTTCAGATGAATGTTGATTCGGAAAGTTCTTGCATGTGGTTGCAAACTTTGCGCAGCTGAGGAGAAGAGAACATCTGGTTTAATTGTACAAATTAACCACTGGGTACACACACACACATCTAACCTCAGTAGCCTTTCAGTTTGTTAAATAAAAGCTGGAGTTTTTGTAAAAAAAAAAAAAAAAAAGCACAAGATCAAATCTGGGGACATTTAGTACCCACAAAGATATTAAAACATGCCCTCTGACTCTCTCTATCTCTCTCTCTCTCTCACACGCACACACAGAACACACACTCTCTCTCACACTCACTCACACACTCACACACACTCTGTGGTTTGGCTCCCTCTACTGGCTGTGCTGATTGCATGCTGGTTTTGAGTCGGTCGGTACTGTATTAAAACACTCAAGGTAAATAGGGGGCACGATGGCTTAGTGGTTAGCCCGTTTGCCTCTCACCTCCTGCCTCCGCCCTGTGTGCACAGAGTTTGCATGTTCTCTCCATACCTCGGGGGTTTCCTCCGGGTACTCCAGTTTCCTCCCCCAGTCCAAAGACATGCGATGTAGGCGATTGGCATTTCCAAATTGTCCATGGTGTGTGAGTGTGTGCCATTGTGCCCTGTGATGGGTTTGCACCCCATCCAGTGTGTCCCCCATCTTGTGCCTGGTGTTCGCTGGGATAGGCTCCAGGCTCCAGGCTCCCTGCGACCCTGTGTAGGATAATCAGTACAGAAAATTAATGGATGGGTGGGAGGGTAAATGATTCTGTGCAGTGTGTACACACACACACGCACACACACTTTTTTGCATGGTCAGAGCTAAATCTTTCATGTTCCCTCCATTTCTATCACTACACTCTGCAGCTGCTCATGAATATTAATGAGACATGAGATAACCACTTTGTTTCATTCGCTCACTTTCATAGCCAGATGTGCATATGCAAATATCAGCGCCTGTCAGCGAGACAATGAATATTTATCAGACCAGTGAGAGGGAAAAGTGTGAAAAGTGAGTCAGACAGAGACACAGAAATTAAATAAAAAGTAGATGGAAGGAAGTGAGAGAGGGAGAGAGAGGCATTATCAAGCTTGTTTGTGAAGATTATGTTTTTTTCCCCCTTGTTTCGCTCCAATAAGCAGAAATAACACACTTTCTTCTGTTGCCATATTTTTTTTTAAAAATCTTCTGCTTCCCTTCCTCTTTTTTCTCCCACCCATTCACTACTGTTCTGCCATCACTCTCTCTTTCTCTCCAATTGTTTTTTCCTTCTCTCTCCCTTTCCCTTGCTGTCTTTTTCTTCTAATACATATCAATCCCAGTACTTCATGCACGTTTGCTCCAAATACACTGTCGCTAAAGCAACTGTCAATCATTTCAATCTTATAATAAAACATTAACAATAACAACCTCATAATAAGCATATAACCTCCTCCAGTGTTCTATTTATATCTCTCTCCTTCTGCCTCTTTTAGTCTGATCTCGCGGATGCTGCAGAGAGAGCCGTCTAAGCGAGCCCCTCTGCTGGAGATCGAGTCTCACCCGTGGCTGCAGGGTGTCGATGCCTCTCCGTCGCCTGTCTCTCCGCACTGCAGCCTCTCTCCTCAGGAGCACGAGCTCATCCTGCAGGCCATGAGCTCTGGGAACATCGCTGACAAAGACACCATACAGGAGTGAGTCGAGGCAGTTATGTAGTATCATATTGCTATATTCGACCTATAGGCTAAGACTAATGCCATCTGAAGTAAATGTATAGATTAGAAACATTCAGTTAAATGATACACAAGTTGTTGATTTTTCAATTTACGGATTTAAAGATTTTTCTTTAAGGGCTTAATTTGTATGGTCTATCTTCTAAAATGACAAAATAATATGAGTGACGTTTTTTAATTGGATAGATTCTAGATGTAATTGGAAAAAGCCTAGATGTTGATCAGTTATGTACTTTTTATAGAATATTCTAAAATGATACTAAATATTTTTCTTAAGGTTTATATCAGACCATTATACTTTATGTTTTAACCCAGGTTCAGGACAGCTAAACTAAATGGTATTAAGTAAAAATGTGAAGCTGAGTGTGACATGATGCATGGAACTCCTATAAGACAAAACATTAATAACACTCTAAAATGTATTAATACATATTCATTTATTCAGTTGGTTTGCAAGCAATCCCAGTGTCCTCTAATTTTGTGAAAATATCTCACTTTGAGTCAATTTTAATTCCTTCACATTTCAGTTCATTTCCATTTCTTTGTTGATCATTTTTTATTAAAAAAAAAAACAACAACATTTTGATTAGCAGTGCACCTGCTGCTATTTGTATCTCTACCTACTGAATGAAACAAATAACCTCCTAGGGTTGCGATTCATGTGTTTAATAGTTCTCTCTCTCTCTCTCTCTGTGTGTGTGTGTGTGTGTGTGTGTGTGTGTGTGTGTGTGTGTGTGTGTGTGTGTGTGTGTGTGTGTGTGTGTGTGTGTGTATTAGAGCCTTGGATGCTGACCGGTATAATCACATCACAGCCACGTATTACCTGCTCGGAGAACGCATCTTACGGGACAAACAGGAGTTGAGTGGCCTCAATCCAGAACAAAGACACACACAGTGAGTCACACACATACCATCATTAATACACAAGGCTGGCATGCATAATTAAAATATTTTATGTATCATGACAATCCCTCAATTGATCAAAACACCCACACAGACATTTCCTAGGACTGGTAGGAATTACCACAGAATACAAAAAAGAAGGTTGGTTAGAGTTCACGTTGGCAAATTGTAGGCTTCTGCGCTATTGTGAAGGACAATATATTGATAACGATGAACAAACTATATATTGTGCAGCCGTAATATTTACACATGCTTGTTGCTTCATTTGTAGTCCCCTGTTTAACAGTGTCCTTTGTTTTATGATCATGGTTATGTCACACACTTGGCGAGTCTGAGACTTCAGAAATTGATGTGAATTTCAAAATTGTCAGATTTTGATTCCTGCCGCTCTAGTGGTATATGTACAAAATAATCCAAATGCAATTATATGTTAATGCATAGTATTTATTTCTGTTGGCCTCAAAGATTTCAGACGACTAAAAAATGCCAAAGAAGTATTAGGAAATTAGGATCATTGACAGGATTTGTGAGGATGCTTTACATTCGGATTTCGTTTCACATGCTGGTGGAATAGGGCTGTGTTTGTGTGCATGCATCACGTTCCGAATTTGATGTCGCAATGTCACGGACATCAATTATGGATGATAATGTAATATTAGTAGACAGTTCATTTTTAGAAAAATGGTTCCTCAAGGCCATCTATAGCCTTCTCTTCGCAAGTAAGTGGAGGAGAAAATAGGCTCACTAATATAATAACTTGCATAGTCCAGGAGACTGAAGAGCCAGTCTTAGATTACTACAGCCCTGTATGAAAGAGTTACTCCCTGTTCTAACGCATCTAACACAAGTGTAGCGCTGCAACAACTAATCGATAATAATCGATTATGAAAATCGTTGTCAACGAATCTGATTTTCGATTAGTCGGTCTCCACGCAGCACAGGGCACGTTTACTCATTGCGTTACGTCTACTCCAAAAACACGCATCAGAGAGTACAGACCAAAGTTGTGTCCCAAATGACGTACTATACATTTGCACTATGCACTGTATCGACTAGTGTATGAATTTTAGAAGGGGTAGTATAGTCTCAAATGGACCACGAGCAGTTTTTTACTAACCGAATAGTGATGTGTGACTCATTTTGAACGAATCTTTAATATGACTCGGGAACAGAGAGTTGTCTCAGAGAGTGCTTTGTTCATTTTTGACCGTGCATGCACTGCAACATCCCCATAGGTTCTGTACCAGAAGCAGAAATGATTAGTTCACCTCTCGAGTCTTCGAGTTCGAGTCGTTTGTTCTTCACATCACAGCCCCACTGAATTCAGCCTATGGGGCGGTCACGTGATGAACGAACGACTCGAACCCGAAGACTCGAGACGTGAACTAATCATTTCTGTTTCTGGGGAACAGAAGTGACAAATGTGACATGAGAAAAGAAAGAATGACTCGGATCGGGAGGTGAACTAACAGACTGCATAGCCTGAAGACCCAGTTTCTCATCATTCAGCCTTGGCTGCATTATCCTATAGTTTATTTTTTTATTCCAAATGTGATCATTTGCATAAGTACTGGATGTGTTGGGGAATTTAACATGTAACATTTTAATTATATTCTGCAGAAATGAACGAAATGACTCAAAGATTCGTTCATTTTGATGAACCTGATTCAAAGATCCGAGTCAGTATAATGATCCGAACTTCCCATCACTATAACCGGAAGTATAAGCCAGACGATGGCACATGACGTCAAACGCATGTAAACGCTAGCTTTAGCGGATACCCAGAGTCAACGTTACCTTTTATACTCATCATGACCTCAGTCACCTCAGTGGCAGCGGGAAAAAGTGTGTGACCGCCAAGTCCTCTAAGGCAGGGGGGGCATTTTATATTAAACATGGCGGAGAACACTGTAACCTGTAAACTTGACAAAGTGGAGCTTCTGTAGCATGGAAGCAGGACAATGATGTACAAACACAAACTTATGTTGGGCTGTGTCCGAAATCGCGTACTATGACAGTACGTACTAATCAGTATTTGTGTGTACTATGACTACAATCCTGGATATACTACATCCACTATGTTAGCATTGTCATGTGACCTTCGATGTCATCATAAACAAAAACCTTAAACAAGTTTTAGTTTCGGGTTTAATATTTAAAAAGAGCCGACGTTGTCTTCTGCGGGGTTTTTTTCCGAGCTCGTCCGCACCAGTCCCGTTGCATTATGGGATTGTTTGACTCGTGTAGTGTCCATCGGTGTCATACCGCAAGATCTCACCGGAAGCAGTACACCATCCGGGTATTTCTTGCCTACTGAGAATTCGAACATTCTGCACCTCTGGCGTACTGCTTTTCGCTTACTATATAGTAGGTAAATATACGGTTTCGGATGCAGTCTTTATATCCAAAATGCTCCACTGTGTGCAAGGGGTTAGGGAAACTGGTGCAAGTTGCTTAAGAGGTTCCGTTTAAATCAATGCTGAGTCTGAAACAGCTCCCTATCTCCTATGTAGTGTACTATATCGGGTGTCGGCCATTTTGTAATGGTGTCTGAATTCTGAGTGAACAACTTCATTCCCTACATTCGTTCACGCGCTTATACCAACAATGCACTCTGATTTCGAGTATACAACCAACTGGACATATGAAATGATAATGTGGTGGATTGTTCACATTTACTAGTTAACACATGTATGTACAGTATTCACATACATATTAGAAAAGAATGTATTGACTGAAGGGGGAAAATATATTTAGTTGCATTTATTTCTTACAGGAGCTGGAAGGAATTAGTCATCAGTTATTTAGTTAACAGCTGGATGTACAATAACCATAATGTCCTTCATTTCTTCCCCATATAGTGGACTCAAATGTTATTCGATATATAGGGAATAGTGAACAAGTGAGCGGTTTCAGACACAGCACAAGTTTATTGTCATTATATTATTTGTGCGCTTGCAGTGTAAATTCTGTCGTTTATTATAACGGGAGTGATCTATTAGTAACACAGCCATGCTTCTCCTCACTCGCAGTGTAGATGTGGTGATAAACAGTGGGAGCGCGAGTAAGATCTGTAAATATAAATAAAACAATATGTCTAAAGGCAGTGAGTAATAGAAACCATAAGGTGTAGTGAAAGTGAGATTTTATTATTACTTTAGGACTATAGTTTAATTATCAGTGTGTATATTTTATATTATATTATATATATATAAATTGGACAAACAGTTGGTGTTAATGTAGAGTTTTAGTCTGAAGTTTATATTTGTAACAGTTTGTGGATTTTATTTTATAAACGAAAATAAGGGTAAAGTTTTTTAATCCGATTAATCGAAAACATAATCGGCTGATTAATCGATTATGAAAATAATGGTCATTTGCAGCCCTATACAAGTGTGATCATTTGTTGGATGACTGAATCCTTTTACAGCCCTGCATAATCAAATAATTCCTCAGTCCCTATTTTTGAGGTGGGATGCTCAGCCATATTAAATCTGTGTTTTTTCTTCAACAGGAAGTCATTTTCTGAGCCTCTGGACCTGGTGGAAGCCCGGGGCCCTCAGGCTGATGCTCTCAGAGACGCTTCTTTGGCTCCTGTCACCCAGTTGGGTTCTGTGTCTCCAGGTTTCTCCCGACGGGGAGTGTGCGAATCTGGAGACCTGCTGGCTCCCAAACCCAGCCGTCAGGACACATCCTTCAGTGATTTTGGCAGTCCCAGCTCTTGCCTAGGTCTCAGTCTCCGCTCTGTACCTCCAGACCCCCCTCCAGTGGTCAAAAGTCTTAGGGCTTTGCACCAAATTTGTGAGGAAGAAGAGGAGGAAGGAGAGGAAGATCAACCTGCTGTACAGTGTAGCAAGGCCAGCTTATTGCCATCAACAGCATCCCCTTTGGATACTTCTCCCAGACGTTGTTTAATATCAAAAGCTCCAAGTGTCTCAGAAAAGCTGGGGGGGAGAGGAAAGGAAAAGAGCCAGGGACATGGGCTTTGTGAAGTATTAGCTGAGGATGAGGAGCTTCAAGGAGAGGGAGGGACAGTCACAGAAGAGAGTCAAGGGGATGACACCAGCAAAAAAACAACAAAAATTGAGGAGACCGCATCCCAGATAGAGAAGCGCTCATATATGTTTGAAGATAAGCTACAAATGGACCAAAAACTTCAGAAGCCTAGGGGACCTCCAGCAGCAGCAAATGCTGAGAAGAACCCCACTGGGGAAACCAGGAAAGAAGGAAAAGCCCCTGACAGATCTGTAGATGAGAGACAGAAGGACCATCAGCAGCTAGTTGGGCCTCCAGCAAATGGCAGGACGGGGGAGAAGAACCGCACTGCGGTAGCAGGCACAGCTAAACATAAAGAACAGAACCAGAGTCTTCAGAAGCTTGTTGAACCACCATCAGCAGTGCACACTGAGACCCACATTGAGGAACCAGGAAAAACTGTGAAAGGCTTGGACAGAGAAAAAAGTCAACGACACAAAGACCTTCAGAAGACAGACATATGTTTATCAGTGGCCAGGACAGAGAAGACCCAAACTGAGGACCCAAGCAAAGCAAGAAAAGCTGCAGACAGGGCTGAAGATGAAAGAAATAAAGACCTTCAGAAGAAAGACAGACCTTTACCAGCAGCACAAACTGAAAACAAGAACCACATTGAAGAACCCCGAAAAGCAGAAAGAGCCTTAGACAAAGCTGAAGATATGGGCCATAAGAATCAGAGCCTTCAGAAGCTAGACAGATTTCCAGCACCTCCTAGGCTTGATTCTGTGCAGTGTTGCTGGGGCCAGAGCGAACTCTCCAATGATACTCTTGAAGACAACAACAACACCCCGTCCAAGCCGAGGCTGCTTGACACCAATGTCGTTTCAGCCCCCTGCGTCTCTCCGCGATTCCTACCCAAGAATCATTGCGTGGACCTGAGACCAGACGGAGTGGAAACCCGCAAGGTGCCTGGAGAAGCTGAGAGGACGGAGGAGACATACGGCAAACCTCAGCAGGGTCAACGGGGATCCAGGGATGCCGGCACAGACTCCAACAAGAACAAGAATGTGAATCTGCGAGAGCGCCTGCTGCAGTTCCCCCTCTGTGAGAAAGCTTTGTCATTCAACATCCAGCCCACATCCAAAGAGAAACTGCTTCCCTTCGCTCAGTATAACTGCTGCCATGTGCTATAGGGGAGACATCTGAAAGCTGTTCAGATCTCTCTGGCATTTCACAAAGCTTGTCAACAGAGTTCCTGCTTTCCTCCCTTCTTTACCAGTAATGGGTTTTTAAAAGACACAGCACATGTCCTTGTCTCTTACTGTGAGGTGCTCTGGCCACACACACACACACACACACACACACCCACACACACACACACACACACACACACCTATTCACTGTACAACCTTAGCTTCCCATGCCCTTTACACAGCATTCCCTGCTGCTTTCCTGTGTGGCGGCTAACGTCCTAGTGCTGCTGTGTATATAGACGTAATCTATATCTACCTGCGATTTGTGCGAACTCAGTGAGCTTTCATTAGAACTAGCGTATGTCTCGAGATTGTAGGAGCCCTGTGAATAAAACAGTCGCTTGTTGTTTTGCACTGTAGCAGCTTCTCCAGAGCAGAGCTTTACCTAAAGAGATGTGAAGCATTACGCGGCACACATAGGGCGCACAGTTTGAGCAAAAGCTCCCATATGAAAATTGAATATGATCAAATATATAAATAGAAAATATTGCAATCATATCTGAGTGAGAGCTTCTGGAACCACTGCTCCAGCAGCACATAACATACCAGAAACAAGAGTCCTCCCTGACCATAGACTCATATTCATTTTGTTCACATTCATTTTACACACATCAGCTAACCTCAGTTACTTGTCTAACTTTTAAAACAATTCCATACTTGTATGTGAAATGTTTTACTACGACTGG